>NW_010189420.1:2857-7389 GCF_000695765.1 Mesitornis unicolor | reverse complement strand
GCCCCGCTCCGGTCCCGGTCCCGGCCCCGGCCCCACTCCAGTCCGTGTGCCGGCCCCGACAGCGCTCGGGTTTGAGGAGAGGGTTCTCCAAAACTTCCCCTACTGAGGATGTAACCAGGTGTGAGCCTAGTCTCGATCTCTGCTCTTCGTAGTCATGTGTGACTGTTGTTTCCAGCGTAAAAGTTTGGCTAGGGAAGTAGTGGTTTAAAATCAGCTCTCTGGCACAATGATGTCATGTCTCCTAAAATATCTCCAAAATATCTATTTTTCGTGAAAGATATAATCATAGAAAGGTTGAGTGGAAGGGACATTAAAGATCATCCAGTTCCAAGCACACAAAAGGCAATAAGGGGATAAGAAACGTGCCTTTCCTATCACGAAGTGTCCTCTCTCCATCTACATTATTAGTTTTATGTTATGGATGAAGGTATGCGGTTAAGCTTGTAAGAAGAACGTGCTCCTACGTTAGGCTTTAGACTGCCTTTGTTTCTCTTCACGGTAAATGACGGTAATTACAAGCCCCCACCCCCAGAATACTCAGATTTCTCAAATGCTGAAGAAATGCGTATTTAACAAGAATTTCCAAACCTTTCCTCTAACTTTAACGTTAGAGATTTACGTTGACAGATGGATATGAAATGAAGTGCCACTCAAAAGTGAGCTCACCATCGGTCTATAGCGCTACTGAAATCACATTTCCAAAAGAGCTCCTTCCTTTCCCCACACGAAATCAAATTGACGATTTAACAGCCCGGAGCCAGGGAACACGTTTCTCATACTATCAGGGATCAGCGCGATTAAATGGAGAATGGTAAAATGAGTCAAGAAAGCTCTCGATTCAGCGGGAATATGTGAGAGCTGCCGAGGAACAGATCACTTGTAAAGTGCAAATGGACTGTGAAATGTGTAGTGCTCTAAGCTAGTTTGAACGTACTTCTGCCAAATTATCACTATTTCGGCAGTAAATCCGAACTACGCTAAACAGTGGGGGAGGGAAAGAAAGAGGGAAATGGAGAGGGTTTCATGTTTACAAAAACTGATAGACGCAAGTGTTTGTAACCTCTTACCTCTTCTTATCACACCTCCTTGTCCGTTCAGTACAAGTCCACACTGGGCCTCCACTGAGCTCTTAAGTAATGAGGGGGAGGAAGAAGAAAGAAGGAAAGAAATCAGACGCAGAAATACAGAGAGATCACAGCGTTTGCTTTGTTACAGTTTGCTTTGTTACACGACTCTCACAGGAACAATAGTTAAGGTGAACTGGAAACCCACGGTTACTCTCATCTAATTCAAGTGCTCTGGCAAAATCCACCCCCTCCATCCTGCAGCCTGCCCCTAACCCACGAAATGCAGAATAATTATCACTTTCATTGCCATTTAAATACGAGTTTCTCCTGAACTGGGGAGTTAGACCGGCAGTTCCGTGGCAGGCCAGAGACAAACAAGTAGTCTTGAGAGAAGTGTGTTCACGCTCTCCAGTTGCACGCACAAAGCTAAAAATACACTTTTATACAGTCTTTTTGCATGTTTAGGTGTGTATTTATATATATACACAGAGCTAAATTAATGTATAGGTTTAGTGACACATATATCCCGACTTGCAAAGTGTGCACAGAAGTAGACAAAGAGCACGAACAACAGACGACCTTTGCCGGCTGCACAGAGCCGTAAGGGTGTTGTAACAATGCGTGGGTCCACACATAGGTGGGGGTGAATATGCATCTGTGTGCACTCACACACAGACACCCATGTGTGAGTGTGGAGTGAAGAACCATCCAAAAACCTGCCTCGGGCTTCTGGTGCACATCCGAAGGGATCTCACGTCTTTATTCTCCTGTTACAAGGCTGATTATTTGGGCATCTTCGCCCTCCTTAATAAATATTTTTATTGGAACGATAAAAGACTTGAAAGGGTTGGGTTTTCTTTGGGTTTTTCCTTATGTTGGGGTTAAAAAAAGACAACAAACCAAACCTAAATCTTTGCCCGGTGGAAATGTGTTAAAGACGCATTTTCCTCTACAAACAAACGAGGTATTGGACATGAAAGAGGCCTTTAAGGGTGTTAACCTACTCAACAGCCCGTGAAGAGTTAAGTAAATGCGGAGAGAGTCGGTGCATAATAAAAACCCCACTTTACAAAACAACCTTTACAGTCCTGGCTCTCTCCCCCACTTTCACCATATTGGCGCTGGCCTTGTAAGACCTTCCTTTTCAAGGCTCTTTTTTATTTTAAGTGTTCTGCCTTAAAGTGATTATGAAATCAATATGAAAAAAACTTGGCGACTGAGCATAAATTAAAGCGGTGATGGGAAAAGGTGTGACAGTTTTCTTTGTTGCCCATGGAAAATCTTTTTAGGGCACTGAAAGATGCCACTCCAGCTCCAAGACTGTTTGCATCTGTTAGGCTGACTTAAACCGCCCTCGAAACTATTGGACATTCACTTAAAATTCTGTGCAGGGAAAAGTATATTTACATTTGTTGCATTTGAAATGAGGCATATGCTGATGAACGTTTTAAAAAGAAAGCCTAAAGAGAAAGGGGAAGACTGGTTAGACCACAATTTTGGTTAAAAAGTATTTGTGCACAGTCTTGTTCACCATCAAAATGCTTCCCTCGAAGCCCAAGGTGTTATCCGCAAGAGTCCAAGTTTGTTCTGAATCATCTAAAGCATAACGACAAATATGAATATTTGCAATTTCTCACAGCTCAGGCTTTTCGGTACCTCAATACACTCCCTATTCTGTTCGGAAAACGAGGGAGGAGGAAAAATAAAGAAAAGATTAGGTACCAAGACGTTAAGTCTTCTACTTTCGAATAAAGTGTGATCGAAAAATTTATATTGTCCAAAGAAAAGCTGTTTATTTTTTTCTTATTTAAATAAATAAATAAAAGAATGTGCTTCTAGCAGCTTAACCAACCTCTTTTTTTTTCTTTCTTTCTTTTTTTTTTTTTTTTAAAAAGGGAAACATGTTGTTTGGTCGGATGACATTGCATAAATGACCAGTTGAATGGCACTAAGTCGAAAATTGGATAAACTATGGTGCTTTTTTGCCCGGGACTTAGGCATTGTCTGCTGTCTTGCAAACGTTCCTAATCCCTTCTTTTGAAAAATACAAGGCTTTGTGCCTGCCAAAGAAAAAAAATTTGTACAGATACAAAAAAATCAGCAGCAGACGTGGTTATAAAAAGGAGTAAATAGGTTTTAGTTGGGCTGAGCAGTGAATGGCAGATTTTTTTTTTATTTTTTTTTTTAGGGGGGTAACATAAGGAGTTCCTTGTGAAAAATGTAAACAAAAAATGGCCAGAGCGGATAAAATTATATAGTGAATTTAAATGGAGAAAACTAAGTTTAAATAGTTAAGGTTTCCTCCTCAGAGATATAAAAGATAATATTCTTTGTTGTTAGATTGTTGGATTATTTTCCTCCTTTAAAATAAAAAGCGAAAACCAATCGATTTCTCGGATATAAATAAAGGTTGTGGAGTTTTTGTTTTGGTTTTTTTTTGTTGTTTTGTTTTTAAGAAAAGAAAATAAACCTTAGTTTTATAAGCTTCGGGTTGTTTCTTCCGAGCCTTTGACCGCTACGTTGTTTTTTTGGTGGTTTGGTGGGGGTTTTTTTGCTGTTGTTTTTTGGTTTTGGCTTTTTTTTTGAAAGACCAACATAGCCAGCTTTGTATGACTGGGAGTGAGATTTGGGGGAAAAGTAAGTACAGTAAATACGGTGCTGTGTGTCTCTGCCCTCTGGTCGGGAAGCCTTTAACTCCTCAGCTCGTCAGGAGACGGAAGCTTTGCTTTTGGTATGAGGGATTTTTCGAAAGGGGGTGTTAGATACAGGAGGACGTTGTTCGCAATTTTGGAAACAAATTTCATCGAAGCTACTAGCTCCATTTACGGGACGTGATTTCTTAGTGCGAGATAAAGGATTTCTGAGCGGATAAAGGTGAGGTTTTGATAGAAATGGGAAATTTTGATGGGTCCAGATGTCAGTTAGGGGAAAACAGATGAATGATTAGCCACAAAGACAGCTGAATTAAGCTTTATCTGTTTGTTTCTCCCTTCCTATTAACATCGCGATGGGATATTGGGAGAGATTTTTAGTGCATTGAATATTTCTGACGAAATTTGCTCCCGTTTATTTCTTTCCTGCCTCATGCCTCGGAGTTGAACAGAAGCTTTGCCTTTGTACCTATGTCGGAAAGCAGATTTATTTTCTTCCCTGCCTTTTTTCTCCTTTCCTACTCCATCCTTTCCTTAACACACCCGCCTGCTATTGTCGGTGCGAGTTGTTTAAATGGTTGCGTTCGCCGAAAGAAGGAAAAAAAGTTTGGAAAAAGCAAGGCGGTGGCTTTGGGTTGATTTGCTTTAGTTTCTGCGTGACTTTGGTGAGGACTGGTACCCGCACCCACGGCCCCGCACAGGCACCCACGCACCCCGAGAGCTCCGGATGAGTCCCAGAGGCTGAGCCACCACAGACACAACCCACCCGGGGAAGTCAGGCGCGAGTGGGGGTTTTATGTTTTTGTTTGTCCAA
>NW_010189420.1:0-2838 GCF_000695765.1 Mesitornis unicolor | reverse complement strand
TTTGTTTTCCCCCCCCCCCCCCCCCAATTTTTTTTATTGTTACTATTCTGGAGGGGACGGACCCTGAACCGGATTTTGGATGAATCTTCCCTTCTTTGTATGAGCTATTCTGAGCAGAGGAAAATGGGGAGGGTGAGAAGGAGGGGGGGACCAGGGCAGGGGGAGGGGAGAAGAAGGTGCCTCGAAAGGAAACCGCACGTTATTTACCTGCAAATCGTCTGCTCCCGAGGCTGCAAGCCCGAGGCTTGGTCCTGGCAGGAGTCTTTGATCTGGATGCATCCCATATTGGGATCCATGGCTCATAAGAGACAGGTCGTGGCGGCGGTAAGCATCTAAGCACCCCAGCTCTCTCCTCTGCTCATCCAAGCAAGAGGACTTAAGCGCTCGTGCATTGTGCAGGTTGATAAAATCAGTGGGTTCCCCATGGTGGATCTGCTGGTAGTATTGCTGGGAGTGGTGGAGAGAGTTCAAGGAGTAAGCGTCGGGGTTGACTGCCGGGTGGCTGTGTTGGAACTCGTAGTGGAAGGACTGGTGGTGCAGTGGGGTGTACTGGTGGTTAGTGGAGAAGTACGGGGAGGCGAACTCGGTGCCCGTGGTAGAATAAGTGAGAGGAGATGAGGAGGAATAGGCGACGGTCGAGTTGGCCACAGACTCCAGGCATCCCAGCTGCATCAAACGGTAACTGTTTGATCCGTCATGACGTATCTGCAAGGAAGAAGTGAGAAGAAGACCCCAAAACTGGAGGTTTGTCATTGAAAACCCCTGGTGCGGTTCTCCCAAGCACGCTGTCCCGCATCGCTTCTCCCCCAACAGAAGCGGCAACAAAAGCCCCTTCCCTACCTTGGGCTGGTGCCATCAAGGTCTGCTCAAAAAAATCTTAACCAGCCCAGTCTGCCCTTAATACCGTCAAGCGCAAGGAATCCAGGCACTGAAATAAAAAAAAAAACCACCACCCTCTCTATCTGTCCGTCCATCCATCTATCCATCCACCTCCTGATCACAGCTGTGATATCTGGGGCTGACACACGAAAAAAGTCATCAAACAGAGGAAACTACCGAGAATACACACAAGTCCCATCCCTGTGTTACACATTGAGAAAGCTTTGCCGCCTGCTTGCCTTCCTTTCTTCCTTCCTTCCTTCTTTTTTTTTTCCCCGAACCCCTATTTTTCTTTCTTTTTAAAATAACGAATCAGATCCAAAATTTCTCTCCCCCCCCCCTTTTTCTGCGTTCGAAAGAAAAGGGGAGTCCTGCTTTTTTTTTTTTTTTTTTTTTTGTGAGAACTCCCCATTCCTGGCGAGCTGGTGGTGATTTCTCTCCACTTCATTATATTATTAGGGGTATTATTCTGATTTTCGTTCTGGCAACGGTTTTAACGTGGTAATGAGTTGCCCTTTCTGGCGACAGATGTCATAACGAATTTTCTCTCTATACTTCTTTAAGTTATCTCTGAAGCCGGATTATAATTAAATGTAACGGTCCAATATGGATTTAAAAAAAATGGAAACAACCACACAGGCACATACACACACACATATGCACACACACGCACACACACACGCACGCACACACACACACACTCACTCACACACACAAAATACCTCTGCATCGTGGACGAGACCTGGAAAGGTAGTTGACATTTTTTGGTTCTCCGAAAAAAAAAAAAAAAGGAGAAAAAGCCTGGAAAAAATTCCCCTCTCCAAATTAAAAAAAAAAAAAAAAAGAAAAAAAATTGAAAAATCCAAAGTTCATGTATTTCCCCAATTTTTTTTAGAAAAAATCTCTACAGACAGAGAGAATTTGCAATGTATCTGCATAGATCAGATCTCTCGCTTTTCCATGCACCTCCTTAAAAACCTGTAGGAACAAAATTTTCCCTCTGCACAAAAGCTGCTCCCTGGATCAGATTTTGTACTTGCTGGGTATTTCTTTGGCTGATGTCGTAGGTCCCTTGGTAATATAGAAGTTTTGAAAATTAAGCATCAGCACTGAGAACTGGGAGGACAATAGATAGAGGAGCTTCATCCCAGGAGACAAGGAATAAATATTGTATCTTCGCCTAATAAGGAACTGTAGGTTCTTTCAACATTTTAATACATTTTTTCCTCCACTCTTTAGAATGCTTTTTCTTACCCAAGCTAATATGGGAGCTAATCTGATCGAAGGGGGTATTCTGTGTACATTTTATTGGGAAGACATAAAGCTAATATATATTAATAGATATTTTTAAACCATCCTTTTCAGTAGGTAAGTGCTCCTTCCTGTTGATTATACTGCTTTTAAATACTGACCAGAATCTAACATTGCACATTCGTATGTGTGTCTGTTTAACTGTATTTTTTTTTCCTAAATGAAAACTATGTGGTTTGGTTTGTTTTGGTTGGGTTTTTTGTTTTTGTTTTTGGTTTTTTTTGTTGGTATTTTTTTACCCTTGCATTTACATCGAATTTAAGTCCACCCCACACTTCAACCTGCTTTTAAAGCTTCCTAATATGCTATCTTACAGGCTTCTTTAAATAGCATTTTCAAACATAAAATTAGGGTGAGACCACGAAGTAGCACTGCAGTGACATATCCTATGGAATTATACATAAAATACATATAGATCTACGGAATCACGTCTTTAAAAGAAGAAAGAAAGAGAGCGAAGGGAACCGCCTGAGCTGCAGACCCCTTCCCCATTTCTCAGTGCCGAGAGATTTTAGTAATAGGAACGCAGGGAGACTGCATAGCCCTGGGTTGCAAAGCCGAAGGGGGACTTTTTAAAAAAAATATTTAATGACACCAGTCCGAGGAGTCGCCACTCGGGGAGTAAATCCTGTGTGCCCGCATCCCCCC
>NW_010189419.1:4256-5603 GCF_000695765.1 Mesitornis unicolor | reverse complement strand
GGCTGGAGGGGCTTTGGGAGCTCCAGGGGGGGTGATCCCACCGTCCCTCCCTGCAGACACAGGGTTGGGTGCTGCCGTTCCCCTCCCTCCCTCTCCTTGTGCCTCCCTACTCCAGGCCCAGCTTGGGGACAGCCGGCTTAGCCCAGATGTGGGCTACCTGCTGCTGTACACCCTTTGCCCGGCGCTCTATGCCTTGGTGGAGGATGGGCTGAAGCCGTTCCAGAAGGACGTTATCACAGGCCAGAGGAAAAATTCCCCCTGGAGCGTGGTGGAAGCCTCCGTGAAGACAGGTCAGTGTGAGGAACAGGCTCTGGAGGTGCTGGGATTGGCGTCTCAAGGTGTCTGCAGCCCTTTTTCAGCCCAGGCTGGGGGAGGGTGTCCCCCCAGAGCAGTGACTGAGTCCTGTGCTCCCCAGGCCCCAGCAGCCGCGCTCTCCACTCGCTGTGCTGGCACGTGGCCGGGCTGGCCCCTCTCAGCAGCACCAGGCAGAAGTTTCATGCCTTTATCCTCGGCCTTTTGAAGTGAGTACTGGCCCCGCTGCACCGGGCTGTCCCTGCTGCAGGGCAGGCTGGAGCAGAGTCCCGGGAGCTCTCACCTGGGGTCCCTTTGTCATGTTTAGCATTAAGCAGCTGGAGCTGTGGATCTCTCACCTGCAGAAGAGCCCAGGTAAGGACACAGAGCCCAGAAGCTGCCATTCAGGTCCTCTCCTGCCTGCCAGGGTGATAATCCTGTGCCTGTTCCACCCACAATGCTTGGCTGGGATTTCCGTAGAGGATAAGGGCATCGTTTTCTGACACTGTTGTGCTGGATGAGAGCAGACAATTTTGAGTGTCATTTGACCTGCTGGCATGGACCCGCTGGTTTTGGGATGGACGTGTGGGCGAGGGCAGGGCGTTTTGCAGCTGTCCAGCACTGTCCATATCTCGTAGGTGTCGTCTCTGTGCTGTATTCACCCACGGCCTTCTTTGCCTTGAGTCAAGGCCCTCTTCCTCACCTCGCTGATGAACTCCTGCTGCTCATCCAGCCCCTCTCAGTGCTGACTTTCCACCTCGACCTGCTCTTTGAGCACCACCACCTCTCCGTGGATGTAAGACCCTTGTCCCGTCGGCTGGAGTCACCCCCGTCTCCTGCCCATCACGCCGCTCAGGCTCGGGGGGCTCTGGAGCCTTCTCAGGGGGGCCACAGCAGCGCCGTGGATGACGAGCTCCCCCCCGACGCCCTGGGGAGGGCAGCCGGCGCAGAGGGCAGCGCAAGGCCCCAGTCCCTGGCTGTGCCCGGGCTGGCCCCTGGCCCCCAGGTGGGCTCTGCCCTGCAGCAGACCTTCCAGCACGTGCTGCGGTGGGGCGA
>NW_010189419.1:2757-4118 GCF_000695765.1 Mesitornis unicolor | reverse complement strand
TTCCCCTTTGTCTGGTGGACAAAGCTGCGGGCAGCTGCAGGGGAGCCCAGCCCCATCCAAGCTGCGCGATCCCCCCTATCCGTGAATGAGCCTGGAGGCACGGAGCTGCAGCTTCTTCAGACAAAAGCTGTCCCCGACCTCCCCACTTCAAAGCCCAGCAGCAGTGCTGACACCTCTGGGACCTCTTCCCCTGAAGCCCCCATCCTGCCCGCTGGAGCTGGAGCTCCCACCAGTCCTGCTGCTGGAGAGAACCTCCCGGCTGCTTCCCCAGAGCCTCGGGCCAGCGCAGCCCCTTCCCCCCCAGCGGCGCTTCCTGGTCCCAGCAAGGGTGCGTGGCTGGGCCGGCTCTTTGGAGCCACCAGTCCCTCTGCCAGGAACGTCCCTCCCAGTCCTGACACTGTCTCAGCCAGGTCCAGGTAAGTTGGCCAGATCACCAGAACCTGTTCCTGAGCAGGATGGCTGGGAAAAGGCTCCCCTAGACGAGCCTGTGCCTTCCTCTGCTTTGTGGCAGGCGCCCTTCCAGCTGGCTGTCCCCCAGCGCACGCGTCCTGGCCGTGGTGGTGAAGGGGCTGGCGTCGGAGAAGTCCCGCAATCAGGAACAGCCAGAGAGGAGCACAGCCAACACATCCCAGACCCACAGGTGATGCAGGGCACCACAGTGTTTGGGGCTGGAAAGCTGCTGGTGGGCTTTTGGGGAGACAGGAGCTGTTTCCAGGCAGAGCCGGGCTGTCCCACACCTCTCCAGGGAAAGGCTGGCACGGCTCCTTGCTGCTTCCTTGCACCTTGACTGCTCCCCTGGGGATCCCCCCCTCCTCTCCTGCTGTGCTGTGGTTGAACCCCCGTGTGTCTGTCTTGCTGTCACCAGTTGTTTTTCTCTGACGTTTTTAGGGCAATTTTGAGCATTTTCTTTCTCTCGTGCTCTTTCTGGATTCATAGCTGTGTGTGTGTGTGGCTCTGTGTGTGTGTGTGTGTGTATACGTGTGTCTGTCTGTGTCTGTGTATGCGCATGTGTCGCTGGCTCACAGGAGCATCAAATCCTCTCCTGAGCCCTGGGGGGCTCCCCCCATGGCACCCAGGGTCCCTGGGGAGGTGCCTCCCTGATGGCGTTTGCTGTGCAGGTCAGTTCGGGCGCTGTGTGACCACACAGGCACCACCGACGGTCACCTCAGCTTCCAGAAAGGGGACATCCTGCAGCTGCTCTCCACCGTGGATGAAGACTGGATCCGCTGCTGCCATGGAAACAGCACTGGCCTAGTTCCTGTGGGCTACACATCCCTGATTCTGTGAGGAGGCGGAGGAGGCAGCTGAGCGCCGCAGCGGGTGCCACCACGGGGAAGGAACCAGCTCCTGCCATGTCCTCA
>NW_010189419.1:0-2694 GCF_000695765.1 Mesitornis unicolor | reverse complement strand
GTTGTCACCGTCGCCTGCGGACGCGGCCCTGAGCCACTGCTGTGCCCCCCCACACTTGGGCCCTGCTCTCGCTCACGGTTCCTCGGCCGCTGCCCACGCCTGTGCCGGGGGCAGGAAGGGCCCTGTCCCTGCGCAGCGCTCACCCCTCCCTGTGTTGTCTCTGTGCTGTCGTGTCCTGCCACCGCTGCCACCTCCACCTGCCCTGCTTTGCCCTGAGGCTGGGGCTGGTGGCCCAGGCCACTGATGCGCAGTCCCAGCACTCTGTAAATATTTGTAACCACAGGAACGAGCTTATTCTGGGGCAAAGGAAGCTGGAAATAAAGGCTGTGACTCACATGTCCACGCGTGTGAATGGATCACTGCGGTTCAGGGGGCTGGAAGTGGCCGTGTGGCCCTGTCCCTGTGTGAGGGAGCCTGGGCTGGTGCCGGGTCTTTGGAGAGGAAATGCTCTCTTGGGCACAGGCTGGGGCCAGGCCTGACCTCAGCACAGCGAGGCCAAGTGTCCCCATTGTCCCGGCAATGCCCGGTCCCCTACACAGGGCAGGAAGAGGCATCTGCTGCACCCAGAGCCAGGAATTGCCCTGGAAAAGTGAGCGTCACTGGTAACCAGCCCCACACGATGGCAGCTGCACAGTCCTGGTAGGGCAGATGTTGGTTTGTTTATTTATTAAACTAATCTTTACGAGTCACAGGATCTCAGTTGGGTCTCAGTGGCTTTTATTGGTTGAAGTTTTTTTCCTATTGCTTGTGATTTCATACCGAACAAACATTTCAGGCTGGGCATGGCCATGCTGGTCCAGCCAAGGGCCACAACGTTTGGGCCACCCCTCGTCCTCCCAACCTGAATTTTGACTCTGGGGTGACATCGTCATTGCAGCGCTATTGGGCTTGCCTTAAGTAGGTTTGATGGGCTTGCACAGCTGCTCTGGACTCCAGAAGGGCTCAAGGCAGCAGGAGATGAGGCCAGGTGGGGTTGTTCCTTTTTTTTTTTAAACTCTTTTTAAAATAAAAGCCCAGGACTGGTCTAGTTTAAAAGGAAGACAAGTGTGTGGGTCAAGCATGGCATTTTGATGACCAGAGAGATCTAGGTTAGGGAATGGGAAAAGAAAAATCAAATTGCAGTGAAGGGGCCATCATTAAGCTATTTAATTCCTCAGTAATGCAAAGAGCTACCAAGCTCGTTTCCAGAAACCACTTGTGAACCGGAGGAAGAGTAAACCCGAAGGCTCTGCAGGGACGGTGTCTCCTTAGCGCCAGCCGTGACGGAGCCAGGGGAGGCTGACGAAGGGACACAACGTCCTCAAAGTCCCCGAGCACAGACCTGAACGGGCACGGGAGGCACCGTCTGCAGGTGCCAGGGGTCACGTTCTGGGAGCAAGCACCAAAGCCACGTATTTGACAAAGCCACGTATTTGATGTTCACGTCCCAACCTGCCGTTACGCCATCGCGGTGACGCAGCCCCGGCTCCTGAACAGCCGCTGCCCGCGCCACTGCCCACGTCCCGCCTGTGCTGCCAGCTCTGAGCAGCACCATCGGCACCGCGCGGCTGCCTCCCAAAACGCCGTCACCCACCGGGAGCCGAACCTCGGCGAGGACCAGGCAGCCCCGAGAGGCAGCGCCAGGAGCGGCCGAGACAGCGGCAAGAACAGAAAATCAGAGACGTGAAAGAAAACCCCACAAGTCGTCGATAGGAAAAGATTTTCCATTTAATACTAGACTCTCTCAGGATTGAGATGCAGGCTTTTATGCAATTACATCCAATGTTAAAATTGGTAATACATAATTTACAAAGATTAACATCAAAACAATGATCTATTTAGATATGCTTTGTAAAAAGGAAATATATTAGCAGCATTTATTTTCAGCAATCACACAGCCTACACCCATGCAGACTAAGAGTTCATATCTATTTGCAATAATGTAGTGCTTCCTGGTCTTAAAACAGCGATCCTGGTGACACACCGGTCTTCTCGTTATTATAAAATAACCGAAAAATAAAAAAAGTCATTAATTTCTACACCAGTAAGAAAAACAATTCTTTGCACTTACCTAACATTTGATTGTCTAAAAAACATTTTGTTTAGTCTTTCAACAAAAGAAAGATAAAATGACAGAGCTAGTGTCTCGCTTCTGTATGCACTTTATTTTTTAAAAACTTTTTAGTGTTTAACACCATTTGAGACAATGATTTCTGTTTTAAACTAAATGAGACAACTCAAGGTTCTGGACATGCGATATTCCTACTACACGCACGAGTATTTTATACTCAGGGTTCCTGGTACTGTACAGTGCTTCTCTACAGTAAGAAAATATTCCAAACTATTTTCTTATTTCTTTTTTTTTTTAATAAAATATTTTTTCTCAAAGGGTTTTTTTCCTTTCTTTTTTTTTTTTTCTTTTTAAATCAACACATAAAAGTTAATGGAATGAGTCATGTTCCACTAAGAGTAAAATAATTATAATAATAACAAGAATGTACATTAGGACAAGCTTGGTCCATTAAAAAGGAACATGTAACTACTGTATTGCTTTACATCCACGCAGCAGATATATACAACTTGGCACATTAAAAACTGGATTTCTTATAAGAACATCTAAAACAGGACTTATATGCATATGTACGTCTGAAGGACAAAAGCAAAGCCATCGGCAAGGGGCAGCGTGCGCCGGCCGCCCCCGGCCCTGCCCGCGCG
>NW_010189418.1:0-1514 GCF_000695765.1 Mesitornis unicolor | reverse complement strand
TGCACAGAAAAGAGGGGGGAAAAAAAAAAAAGAATTCAACAAAGACCAATTCCAGGAGTCTGCTGTTCAATAGCCTTTAAAAATACTGCAGCTTCAGCTCTCTAAATAAACAACAATTCAATTACATTTAAATTGAGGCAGTATATTTTGAAGGAAAGAACAGTTTTGGTTTTTTTTCCACTCAGTACAGATTCTGCATTACAGCAATTTAAACAATTGGTACTTTGATTCACTCGGAAAAAAACCCGCAGTATTAACCACACAAGAATATAAAGCAAGTTCCTGCAAACACTCAATATTTAAGATTTACTCAAAATGACCAAATAAATATTCAGATTTCACCATCTCTTCAATACTATTACACACTGTAATTTTTGGTAATGCTTTTTTAGAGATGCTTTAGGAACTATTTTTAAGCAGCCTACTGTCCAGAGGCAGCAGCTAACAAAGTAATGCTAAAAATACAGTCCTGTTACAAGTCTGACAAAAAGCGAAACGCTTTAAAGCTCTGGTCCCTACTCCTCCTTGCAATTATTCAAATATACTTGCATATTACACTGCCAGTAACAGAACCTACAGTATTTCTAGTTCATATCACAGGAAAGTTACACTAGATTTAAAACCTCACACTTTTATTTGGTTTTAACTATTTCACTATTCGGATTATCTTGTTCCTATGAAAAACTAATTTTTACTAATTATTTTGTAATATTTTTTCAGTGGTGGCAATATGTATTACATCAAAAGCTGGACCTATTTCCGTGTCCCATTTTAATGTTCCAAAGGGATGCAATCCAAACCCTTGAGCCCAGACCATCAAGTTCAAAGAAACATAAGCACTTTCATTAAAAACACCAGTTACTTCTTTTTACATGCTTTGTGCTGTGCTCCTGCGACAGGTACGACTTCCACACCAGGCTCACGTAGCTCATTACAGTAAATCGAAGGAAGCCGGTGACAACAATGACATTTTGAAAGGCAAGTGACAACACGCAGCACAGAATTAAAGCGCTGCACATCGCTTGAAAAACTAAAGCGAAGCGCTGGCTTGGCCAGGGAATGCCGCCACGCGTGACGACGCTACAGCTAATGCTTCTGACCTATTTTACTACCAAACAACGCGAAACCTGGAAACGGGGTCCCGGCCCGGCACACACGTAATCCCACACAAGCAGCGGGATGCCGCCTCCCTGCAGCACAGAATTAAAGCGCTGCACATCGCTTGAAAAACTAAAGCGAAGCGCTGGCTTGGCCAGGGAATGCCGCCACGCGTGACGACGCTACAGCTAATGCTTCTGACCTATTTTACTACCAAACAACGCGAAACCTGGAAACGGGGTCCCGGCCCGGCACACACGTAATCCCACACAAGCAGCGGGATGCCGCCTCCCTCAGAGACAACCCCCGGCAGCAGGAGGGCCCCGGCCCAGCCGACAGGATCTGGCGGGGCCTTACAGGAAAGACCGGCACGTCCTCGGCCAGGGGACCGAAAGGAGCCCGGTCCCGGCTCTCCC
>NW_010189417.1:648-1500 GCF_000695765.1 Mesitornis unicolor | reverse complement strand
CCCCACCAACAGCACCCATGGCTCCCAGCACCCTCCACACCCCCAGGGTCACCCCATAACCCCCCGTCTCTCCCACAGCGAGGCTGAGGCCTGGTGTCTGCGGCAGCAGTTGGCTGCTGAGGTCCCTCCGGGACCCCCCGCACCCTTCCGTCCCTCCCCGGTGCCGACGTTGGAGCTGCTGGGGACCTTGGCCTTGGTGTCGACCTTGGTGTTGGTCCCGGCGTCGGATCCGGTGTCGACCTTGGGCTGCGAGACAGCGTTGGGGCTAACATTGGCATGGACGTCGGCCTCGGCCTTGGGGTCAACGTTGGATGCGGTGTCGGAGCTGATGTTGGACACGGCCTTGGGGCCAACATCGACCCTGGTCTTGGAGCCGGTGTTGGACCTGGTCTTGGAGCCACCATGGGACCTGGACTTGGGGTCGTGGAGCTGCCATGGGACACGGTCTTGGGGCCAGCGCCGGGGTCAACGTTGACCCTGCTCTTGGAGCTGCCATGGGACACGGTCTTGGAACCAATGTTGGGGCCAATGTTGACCCTGCTCTTGGAGCTGCCATGGGACACGGTCTTGGAGCCAACGCTGGGGCCAACATTGACCCCGCTCTTGGCGCTGGCGTTGGAGTGAACGTTGGACGTGGCCTTGGTGACGGCGCTGGACACGATCTCGGCTCCGATATTGGCGTGGGAGCCGGCATCAGAGTTGACGTTGGCCTTGGTGTGGCCACCGGCACCAGCGCCGACGTCGGCCCCAACCTTGGGGCTGATATTGGAGCTGCCCTCGGAGCTGGCACTGGCGATGATGTTGGAGATGGTGGAGCAGACGTTGGCCCCGGGGTCGCCCTCAGCGTCGGGG
>NW_010189417.1:398-604 GCF_000695765.1 Mesitornis unicolor | reverse complement strand
CGTTGGCCCCCCCCTCCCGTCCGCCGTCAGGGTGGGAGCCAATCCAGGTGCTGGAGTTGGCGCTGGTGTCGGCCTTGGCCTTGGAGCCAACGTTGGCTCCGGTCTTGGATCTGGTGTTGGACTTGGCCTCGGAGCCACTCTTGGAGCCAATGTTGGCTCCTCTCTTGGATCCGGAGTGGGACCTGGTGTGGGACTTGGCATTGGAG
>NW_010189417.1:0-241 GCF_000695765.1 Mesitornis unicolor | reverse complement strand
CGTTGACATTGGACTTGGTGTTGGAGCCACCGTTGGCACCACCCTCGCACCCGAAGTAGGATCCAGCGTTGGCATTGGACTCGGCCTCGGAGCCAGCACTGGAGCCAACATCGCTGCCAGCGTTGGCTCTGCTCTCGGATCCGGCGTTGGACTTGGCCTCGGAGCCAGCGTTGGCTCCACCATCGGCTCCGCTCCTGGGTCGGACGTTGGCGCCGGCATCGGCCTAGCAGTGGGAGCCAGC
>NW_010189416.1:1038-11772 GCF_000695765.1 Mesitornis unicolor | reverse complement strand
CAGCCCAGGGACTGGGCTGGGTCAGGGCCTGGGGACAGGGAGGGAGCCTGGCGTGGTGCCTCTGCCCCTTCAGCACAGAGTCTGGAAGGTCTGGGGAGGATGGGCCCTGCTGGAGCTTTCCCTTGGCCCTGCCTGCAGCGTGGCGCTGGCTCTCCATCCCTACCGGTTGTGCTTCTGTGCCTCTGGGACTCGTGGGCCCCTGTCCTAGCACAGCCAGAGGGGATGAGGGTTCAGGGCTGTGTTCCTTGCCAAGGGATGCTCAGGGTGCAAGGGCACCACTGCTGCAGCAGCTGAGGCCAGCACTGAGCCTGCATCCCTGCCCGCTGGGTGTGCATGCAGCCCCTGGGTCAGCCCCGCTGGGGACATGACCCAGCCGGAGAATTAACAAAAAATGAGTGAGCTGGGTGGCCCCAGGGCTCAGCGCCGATGCAGCTCGCCCTACAGCTGGGTGTTGCAGGGTGCTGTGCTACAGCAGCCACTCCATGAGCTGAAGTCCTGGTGTTTGGAGGGGACCTGGCCGCACTTTCAGCCCATCTCAACAGCCCAAAGAGCTGCAGTGAAGCCTCAGGAGAGCAGGAGCTGTCCCCTCCCCACAGCAATCCCTGTCAGCTGGGCTGGGGAGCTGACATGGCCTGGGACTAATCCTACTCAAAAAATAAACAGAAAAGGAAAAAAGCCTGTGTTTGCCTATGCGCTGATGTTGTGGGGAGGGGCAGGATGGCTCCTTTTGCTGGGTTTGAGGTCGAGCTTGGAGCGGCCCAACAACTGCGAAACTTTCCTTCCCCTGCCTCCATCGGCGTGTTTACGTTGTTCCTGGGGAGGCAAAGGTCCTAAACGGTGCTGGGCAACACAAAAGCTCTTTAAGGCTGCAAAGTGAGTGGAAGAAGCCGCTCACTGGGTAAGCTCTGGCGACTCCTCCAGCTACACAAAGCACTCGGCCCAGATGTTGGGCTCCTCGACGTCTTCCCCAGACCCCTCGTCTCTGCTTCCCCTGGCCCCATGTTGCTCTCCTCAGCTCCTCTCGTTAGCGGATGTTGCTGGCAGCCTTGGAAAGGGCTTTCTGGAACACTCCGAGGCTCGCCACGTCCCACCAGCAGCCATGAGGTGGTTAACGCTGGGTCTCGGGCTGGTATGAGACTGGTTTGTCTGCTTCAGCATCACGTAGCTTTGGAGGCAGGTGCCTTACAACTGAAACGCGAGGTGCTGGGGCTCCCCGGTGTGGAAAGCCCAAATTATCCCTGACTCAGCCTGAATTCGAAGGTATGAAATGACGCCACTCTTTGTTTTGTTGTTTGTTTTGTTTTGCCCCATCTGAAAAATGGGGCTAAGACTTCCTGCCTTGCAGGAAGAACTGACAAGCGTTACTGCTCCAGAAACACTTATTGCTGCTCCCGAAACGCTTATTGCGAGGGATAATTG
The DNA here is from genome assembly GCF_000695765.1 of Mesitornis unicolor. NCBI lineage: Eukaryota > Metazoa > Chordata > Aves > Mesitornithiformes > Mesitornithidae > Mesitornis > Mesitornis unicolor. Next base: position 10,353 of record NW_010189416.1, on the reverse strand, counting down.
CTCTGGCTCCCTGCGGAGCCTGTCCTTAGTGGAAGAGCGAGGCCGCGTCCCGCTCTGCCGGCTTTGCCCTCGCCAGCTGTGGTTGTGCTGGGCAGAGCGAGCCCAGGATGCTTTTCCAGCCCCAGGCCATGTCAGCGGTGCTGTGGTTATGGTTTGGGAATGGGTGCAATGGGTACGGGACTGGAAATTCCCATGCTGTGGGAGGCATTGAGCTGTGAGGGGTCATTTGTGTCCTTGCTTGTGTTGAGCTGGAGAGGAGTCTCTGTGGGGAAATTCTGCTGGGAGGCAGAATCGCCTCTGAATTTTGGTTAAATCGGCTGAGTGGTTTTGACTGGGGAGATGAGAAGTTTGGGGAAAATCCAGAATACCCATTAGGTTCTGTCAAAGCACAACACCTTCACGGTTCCTGTTTGAAAGGGGTGGCTTTGTTTTGAAATTGTCTGGGGGGATTTGAGTTTGGGATAGGGATGCGATGTTGCCTTCCCAGCCAGGAGCACTCCACAAGGTGTCTGTTTCACTGACCAAGCTCTGCAGAGGAGCAGCTTGGCTGCTGGAGAGGGTACTCTGTACCCTGCTGCGTGCGTTGGGGTGCTTTTGATAAGGGTCTCGCCCTTGATCTTTTTGCTGTGTTATCCCTTCATTTCTGATTTTGGCAGATTCTTTGGCATTTGCATGAAAATTCACGATGTTCCCCCCTGAAGTTTGTGCTCCAGAGGAACAACGCGGGTTGGCAGGGTCTGGTTTCGGAGAGCAGCAGCCTGTGGTGGGTGGAGGAGCCCTTGTATGCTCACTGCAGGGGTGCCCGTGTTGTGGTGCGCGTCTCATTCAGCTGAATCACTTGCGCAGTCACACCTTGTCTAAACAAGGCTCGGGGACACCCGAAGCCAGAAAACGCCTCTCTCCGCCATCCGAGCCAGCGAGGTTTGCTCCTCGCCCTCCAGGCTGCGCTGACTCGGCTCCGGTTACCGGCGCTGTGGCTGGAGAGCCGGCAGTGACGGCATCGCGCGCGTCGGGAGATGAGCCCCGTGTTCCCCGCTGGAAGAGCCCTCCCCAGCCGCCCAATGACAGCCTCTGTGCCGGGGCTGCTGCTGGTGTTTATTTATCTTTCCCCTCCCTGTAGCTCCGATGCATCGGCTCAGCTGCTGCGTTTCCAGCCGAACGGCCTGAAGCCTCCTCAGCCCCCTGCGCGGGGAGGTTTTGGGTTTATGCCCTCGACCGCAGAGCTGTGGGCTGGAATCGGGTGATCCCTCACTGGGTAGTGCCTGGGATCCGTGCTGTACCTGGAGACCCGGCTCCTCCCTCCCCATAGAGCAGAGCACGGTGGAGCTGTGCTGGCTCCGGGAGTGCTCTGCAGCTGAGTCCTCTGCCCAAGGGCACCTCTCACCTCCCCGGCCAAAAGCAGCTGAGGGGCTGAGGCCGGTCCCTGTATTTAATTGGGCTGCTCTGTGCCCATAGCGTGTCACATAAAACACTATTTACTGTCCTCCTGGCCTGTTGTTTGACACTTATTGGGTACATCGGTGTTTGTGAGAGGGCGCTTGCTGGTCTCACTGTGCTCGTGGTGCTGGAGCATGGGGAGCGGAGGTCAAGCACCGGGTGAAGTGCGTTTGGGATTTCAGCTGATGGGATGGGGCATCCTCATTGCAGTTTGCCAGTGTCTCTGCCAGGCCCTCCTGAAGCAGGGCTCTCCCTCCAGCTCTCCAGAGCAGCTGCGTTTCTGTTGTCCTCAGTTTTCCAGCACAAGCGGTCACCCTTTGTAAATGTTACAGGCCAGATAGCGCTGGCAAGACCAGGCTCCTGAGCGCCCAAAGGGGCTGCTGTTTGTTTTTCCAATACCCAAGCACGTTTATCACTTCAATTTTTTTCCTACTTTCTCAGCTATGCAGAGATTAAAATGTCTTTGTTTTCCTATGAGTTGAAAAAAGTGATGCTGACCCTTTGCGTCACTTAATTTTTAATTGTTTGTTTTTTTTTCCCCAAACCCTAAGGACCTAAGATTTTTGCACTGATAAAGAGGTGCTTCTGAGATGGCTTTGACCTCTGGTTAGGTTGGCTGTTACCTCTGCCAAAACTCACACACAGGTGCTTTTCGATAGTTACGGCTTCTCGCGACTGGCACAGTGTTTCTGTTGTGTTGTTGGGCTGGAAGCACATACAATGCATGAAGAGGGTCTCTGTTGGGTGTTACTGGGTTGGAAGCACATATAATGCATGAAGAGGGTCTCTGTTGGGTGTTGTTGGGTTGGAAGCACATATAGTGCATGAAGAGGGTCTCTGTTGGGTGTTGTTGGGTTGGAAGCACATACAATGCATGAAGAGGGTCTCTGTTGGGTGTTATTGGCCTGGAAGCACATATAATGCGTGAAGAGGATCTCTGGTGGGTGTTCTTGGGTTGGAAGCACATACAATGCATGAAGAGGATCTCTGTTGGGTGTTATTGGGCTGGAAGCACATATAATGCATGAAGAGGATCTCTGGTGGGTGCTGTTGAGTTGAAAGCACATATAATGCATGAAGAGGGTCTCTGTTGGGTGCTGTTGAGTTGGAAGCACATATAATGCATGAAGAGGGTCTCTTGTGAGCGTTTTTGGCATCACTGTTGGTGCATGGGTAGCGTTACTGAGGCAGCTCTGGTTTGGCCTGGGCGCTGCTCGGGAAGGCCCCGCGCTTGCAGCACTGCAGTGAGCGGTTGCCCAGGTTTTCAGAGCCACCGTTTCCACGCTCACCACAAGTGCATCAGCTCCTGGAAGCCATCCCAGGGCTGGGAGGTGCAGGCTGTGAGTGCTCTGGTGAGGGCCGAGTGGTCGGTGAAGGCACTGCCCTGCTTCCCCAGCTCTCAGGACAGGACACGGTGTGGTTGTGCGTTGGTTTAGGAAAGTCAGGTCGGTGATTTGCCAGCGGGACGTCAGTGAATTGTCCAACAGAGCTTGTGCTGAGCCCTCAGGGCCCTGGCCTTGCGACGTGCCGCTGGTGCTGTGGCTGAAGTCCATTTCCATGGGCGCTGGCGGGTTTGTTCCCCTTCCTGCAGAGCTCTGCTTCCCGTGCTGGTTACGACAGAGCTGAAGGGGCACAGAATAATCGGTCGAGCCGTCCTCGTACCGTAAACCCGTGGCACATCCCAGCTGCTGCAGCTCCCTGCTCCCCCTGTTCTAACGATGTCTTTGTTGAAGCCTTTCTCCCCACCGCCCCCCGGCTGCAGTGATGAGTTGTGATAGTGCTGTTATTGTCTGCTATTAGATGACAAAATGCTCCAGAACACAGATCTTGCACTGGGAGCGGAGGAGGAGCAGCATCCTGACTTGCCAACAGTGCGGCTCTGTTGACTCTCGGCTTTCCCAAACAAAAGATCTTTAAAATGTCTGTTACCGAGCGCTGAACGCGAGTCCCGAGCGCAGTCGCATTCAGACGAGGCGTGGACTGACGCCTCCCCAGCACCAGTGAGTCCCAAGTCCAGCCTGCACGTGGTGGCCTTACCTGTTGCTCAGCTGCTCTGGCTGCTGCTTGGCTTTCTCTGCCATGGTGGATGCACGGGGCATCACGTTCCCCAAAAGATGGGGAAGCAGCAGGGCCCTGCTTGGTGCCAGGATGTGTGTGAGTGATGGAGCTGAGCATCCAGCGCAGTGCCTGAGTGTTTGCTTGGTGCTGGAGGGATGGTGACAACAGGACAACAGCTTCACTGAGCAGACGTCTCCTCGGCGAAGGAGCCGGTGTTAACGCATCCCAGTCTCAAGGCCACTCTCGCCATCCCTTGGGGACAGCAGGACTTGCCGCATCCCCAGCGGGCATCTCTGCTTCCTTGCACAGGGAAGGGTCAGCAGGGAGTGAGTCACATCCCATGCTCGCGCCGCTCGCTGCAGGGACTGGTCCCGTTTTTTTGGGAGTGCTGCTGTGTGAGGCTTTCAGGTCTGTGCCCCAGAGAGCACGCCCAGCACGGATCCTGTGCTTGTAGCTAATAAACCTCTGTGCTGACAGTGCACCGAGGAAACTCATAAGCTGTGGTGTGTACCAGAGGCTGGGAGCTCTGGCACCGTTTCGGTTCAGCTTTAACACAGCCCATGAATCTGTATTTTAAGCCTGTAATATGTTCGTGGAGTTACAACAGCTACAAAAGCTGTCATGTCAGCTGGACAAGGGTCGAGCTGCAGCCCTTTCAGGCAGACCGTGACCAACTTTTAGAAGAATAACCCCATATTCCTTCCCAAAATGGGATCCAAGGTTTCTGCTTAATCGCTGACTCGCAGCTCCCTTTCTAGACTTTGCCCTTGCAAAGGGAAAGCAAAATTATCTGCAGCTGTTTAAGCACGGTAGGCTCAGCTCTGCACGTGGACAGTCCAAGGGTGCTGTTTTGAGTACCTGTGGGGTTTGCAGTGTGTAAAATTAACGACACTGGTTTAGGAGACAGGCCCTGCACGTCGCCCTGGACGCTTCGTGTCGCAGCTGTGGCCTTACGCTGCATTTCCCCTCCCGAGCTGGGGTTGTCTTGTGCTTTTCTGCTTCATCTGGGGCTTTCAAGTCCCTCGCCTCAGAAACGTCAGAGCCAGGCGTCTTGTTGCGCTTCCACGTGAATCCGTTCCCGAGCAGCACAGAGCACGGTTCATCCCTGAGGAGTCATTTCTGTGCTGCTGTAAGCCTGTTTGGGGACAGCTGGAGATTCCTCCTGCTCTGATCTGCTTCCCTGCCTCGGTGGGCTCTCAGCTGCCCCAGGGCTGTTTCCCTGGGGGATCAGAGGGCAGTGCTGGCAGCCTCTGTTCTCCAGATGTAACTGGTGTTCAGGAAAGTTTGGACTCTGATGCCTCTGCTACTCTTAAGCCCTGGCTCGGGCAGACCTCGGGTGCTGTGGTTGAGCGGCTCCTCGTCCCTCCGCAGGTGTCGGTACCTGGCCGTCCAGCTGTCCCCGGCCATCCCCGTGTTCGCAGCCGTTCTCTTCCTGTTCGCCATGGCCACGCTCCTGCGGACGAGCTTCAGTGACCCCGGGGTGATCCCCAGAGCCCTTCCTGACGAGGCAGCCTTCATCGAGATGGAGATTGGTGAGTGCGGAGCCAGCCGAGCTGGGAAAGCCTCCGTGTTTCTGGCACATCTATAGGCTGTGCTCTCTGCAGAGCCCTTCTTCCCAGCTGGCCCTCTAAAAGTCTAATTGCCCCAAATGGGGCATCTTCCCACCTGCTGAGTCTCAAAATGATGGTGTGCTGTGCCTGCTTCCCTTTGGGGAACCTCTTCACGTGCTGTTTTGTAGCTGTGTGCATACAAACTCCATTTGCTTTCGGGAAGAGGTGGAGGGAGTTTAGTGTGGGCCCTTTGATCCTTTGGGTAGAGAGGTTTGGTGGGTGCAGGTCTGTACAATGACACCCCCCTGGCCCCTCTCATATGTCTGTGAAAGCTCTGGCACCCCTTTTGCTGCCTCTGAGCTACCAGGCTGGCTCTGGACTGTGCAAGTGGAGCTGCAGCCGCTGGCTCTAGACCCTGTGGGCTCCAATCCCACTGGTGGGAGCAGCAGGGAGGCGAGTTGTTCTGGGCCATCGTATTCAAGCAGCAGGGCTGATCTCTGCTTGGTTCCCTCTCTCAGAGGCCACCAACGGGACCGTGCCGCAGGGCCAGCGCCCACCGCCGCGGATTAAGAACTTCCAGATCAACAACCAGATAGTGAAGCTGAAGTACTGCTACACGTGCAAGATCTTCCGTCCGCCCCGTGCCTCTCACTGCAGCATCTGCGACAACTGCGTGGGTGAGTGGAAGAGGCCGTGCCTGCTCCTGCACCTGGGCGTTAGGTGGGAGCCTTTGGAAGAGAGCAGGGTAAGGTCTGCACCCAGTCTCGCTCCATATCGGGTCTCACACCGCGCCTGTGGAGTGAGTCCAGCACGGTGTGAACAGATGGGGACGGTCTGCCTTGTCGTAAGCGCGAGGAGCCTGAGGTTTGCTCAGAACCTGCAGCCAGGGGGTTCATCTTTGCCAGTACTTCTCTGGCAATAACCAGTCTAAGATAAGTCCAACCTGTCTATGTCAGTGTGCCGTCCATTCCTGAGTTTCGCTGGCCTTGCTGGGCTGGAGGGCTCCGGCAGAGAGCTGTGTCCTGTGTGAAAACAGCTCCTTGCATCGGCACGGAGATTCTGCCGATACCTTGGGTGCCCCTGGTTTGTGTTCCCCTTGCTGCATAGCAGACGCTCTCTTAGCCCTGTTTTGTACCATAACTGGTGCATGTTCAGCACCCTTTCCCAAGGAAGAAATCCCAGTATTTGGGATTCATTTCCTTCTCCTTCCCAGCCCTTTGTTTATGCAGTTCCTTGAGCCCTCTTCTAGTTATTCTAGGAGAAGTCAAGTGGCAGATGGGGTAGATAAAAACTTCTGCACTCCCAGGGCTCTGTCTGACCCGTGTGCTGCTTTAGTTAAAGCTGTTGTACCCCAGGTCTCTGGGACAGGACATGCCATGGGGCCAAGCTCCCAAACTCTGTCTTAATTTGCAGAATGACTCGTTAGTAAAACAGTTTTGTAACTTCTTACCTGGCCTCCCCTTATGGAAGAAGGCCATGACACGGGGGCCTGAGTTACCACAGGGCTGGGCTTGGTGGTCCAGGGAGGCCTTGTCAGCCTTGGGGACTTTGAGTTTGGGGCACAAGAATGGGCATCCATAGCCAGGGCCATGACCAGCAGCACTGATCCCCATCTCCGCTTCCACAGAGCGCTTTGACCATCACTGTCCCTGGGTGGGCAACTGCGTGGGGAAGAGGAACTACCGCTACTTCTACCTCTTCATCCTCTCGCTCTCACTCCTCACCATCTACATCTTCACCTTCAACATCGTCTACGTAGCACTGAGTGAGTGTGGCTGGGCTGGCTGAGGGAGGGGGGATACGAGTGGTGCTGTGAACCCTGGGGGGATGGAGGGGGAAAGGGAACGGGACTCGGTGTGGTGTTCCAGAGGATAAAACCATCTCTCTTTGTACTGCCAGAATCTCTGAAGATTGGGTTTCTGAACACGTTGAAGGAAACCCCAGGGACATATCCTTCTACAGCGTGGAGGGTTGGCTTCTGCACAGCTGGGGGTTAGCGTGAGTTGCGTTATGGAGGGACTGGTGACTTGATGCCCAGGCTTCTCCAGGGAGTCTTTCAGGGCAGTTTGCCCCGTGATTACAAGGTGAGGAGCAATTCTGTGGCTTTTGGAAGGAGGGTAAAACAGAAAACCATGTCTAGGAGAAGAGGAGACGTTAGGGTAGTGATACACAGCTGGGCTGCGACTGTTCCCAGGCTGTTCCCAGTCCTTAACTGTTCTCACTGTACTGGAGGTGCTCATCTGCTTCTTCACCCTGTGGTCGGTGGTGGGATTAACTGGGTTCCACACCTTCCTGGTGGCACTGAATCAGACGACCAACGAAGATGTAAGTAGAGTCTTTCTGTTCCTCTGAGCCACCTCCATTTCTCATTGCTTCCTCTGTACGTGGAGGCTGTGTCCACCCAGACACTTCGTGCAGGCTGAGCAGGGCAGGTGTCGGTGGAGCAGACCCGAGCCTGTGCCCTGACCGTTGCAGATTAAGGGGTCCTGGACTGGGAAGAACCGCGTGCAGAATCCCTACAGCCATGGCAACATAGTGAAGAACTGCTGCGAGGTGCTCTGTGGGCCTCTGCCCCCCAGGTAAAGCTCTTGAGGGGCAGCCCTGCCATTCTTGCCCCTCGAGCGGGACCCTGAGGAGCTCTCATTGCTTGGATACGAGACCTGGCTGCTGTTCTGCCAGCTCTGCGTGTGCTGAGGGCTTCTGGGGGTCGCTTAGGACACGGCTGGATGCTCTGGGGAGGAAGGTCCTGTGTTGCTGTCCTTGTGTACCTTCAGTGCTCCCTATTGCCATGTGCTTGGGAAGCCGAGGATGAGTTGCTCCCCTTCCCTGGGGAAGAGGACAGAGCAGGGGCTCCTTCCAGGGCGCTCGTTTCGGTGGGCTCCCACCCTCTGAACTGGGCTTGGTTTTCACAGGAGGGACAGAGACACCATAAGCTATGTTTGGGCTGTGCACAGCCTGTTTGGGGGAGGAACCCCCTCCCCTGCCAGGAAAAGCAGTCGGTTTGGGGGAGTTGTGGGTCTGACCGTGTGGTTCTGCCCCTGCAGCGTCCTGGACAGACGGGGCATCCTGCCGCAGGAGGAGAGCACGGCACAGGACGAGTCGTGCCCACGGGGGCCCAGCGCCCCGCAGCCCACGGCCACCCAGGGCCCTGGTGGGCAGGCAGAGGAGAGCGGCACGCAGCAGGACAGCAGCCTCCCTCACCACAGCGCTGTGAGTGCTTCCCAGAGCCGGGGGGGGGTGAGGGAGCTGTGCCCGCCTGGAGCTGCTGTGGGCTGGCAGGGAGAAAGCTGATAGTGCGAGGAACAAAGCAGCGCCTGGGGCCTTGCCGAGAGGCTGCCGGTGAAAAGCTGTTGTGCTCTGGCCCTGGAAAGCGGTGTCTCCGGAGCTGGGAAGGTGCTGGGCTCCTCTGAGCCCTGGGTGAACCTCCAAGGAGACCACGGCTGGCTGTGGTTTTGAGATGTGGGTCCTGCCGTGAGAGCAGCCAGGGGCTGGCACCAGGGGAGGCCAGGAGGCGTTGAGGAGGAGTGGGAGATTGCAAGCTGCTTGTTTTGGCTGAAGGGCTGTGCCTGGCTGGTGTGGGATCTCCGTCCTCCGAGAAAGCCGTTACCACACTGGATATAGCCCTGAGCAGCCTGCTCTGCCTTTGAAATCAGCCACGCTTTGAGGATGCAGCTGCACAGGAGACCTCCAGAGTGCCCTTCCCTCTTCAATTATTCTGTGAGCGTGGTGGGAAGTGGCTGGGCCTACCCCTGCTTGGGCACGAGCTGCTGTTCTCTGGTGGAAACAGCCCAGACCGCTGCTGCTGGAGCAGGCCAGCGCTCCATGGAGCTGCTGGTTTGCCCGTGTGGTGGCTCCTGGTTTCTCCTTTACCCAAGCACGGCCGAGAGCTCTGCCTGGTGGAGCTGGAGGCAGGAGCAGGGCCGTGTGTGTGTGTGTGTGTGTGTGTGTGTGCGCTCAAACAGATGCTCTCTATTGGGGAATATTCCTGCAAGTCACTGCTGTCTTCTCCCTCCAGGTCCCTGCGCCGTCCCTGAGCAACGCGGAGATGCCAGAGGAGAAGCAGCTGACGTCTGGGGAGCTCCCGGCCCCGTCCCAGGACGCTGGGCGAGCAGAGCACTAACCTCTGCTTGGAAGGGAGAACTTTCTTGTTTTGTCTAATCAAAGCTGGAAGTGATTGAGGAGAGGAGGAGATGGGCTGGATGGCAGGCAAACGATTCCTCATGGCCATTTTGCTTTAGTCATTATTCACCTCGATGCGCAGGCGGCGCAA
>NW_010189416.1:511-939 GCF_000695765.1 Mesitornis unicolor | reverse complement strand
GGGCAGGACCTCTTGCTCTGCAGTTTGTCCTGGATGCTAAACACCGGCTCGGTGGCCGGGGCCGTCCCTTCGTCTGCCCCCGACTCTCTGATGAGAGGACTCGTGGTCCAGCAGCTCCGAAGTGACGCGAGGGTGGGCCTGCTCCCTACCGCTGAGGAATCCTGATGGGAAGGGGAAAGCAATTGGTGGCAGTAGCGTCCTCTCCCCTCCTCCCTCCTTCCTCTAATCTGTGGCATTGTTTTATTGGTTAACGTGGCAGGGGTTTGTCAGGAGACATTTTGGTGCCAAAAGGGCCAAAAACGACCGGGAAGGTGTTCTGCTGGCAATGATTTTTAAAAGTAGCTTCCTTCCCGTGCTCCTTCTTTTCGTGTGACTCAACCGGCGCCAGAGCAGGGCTGGCGGGGCCCTCCCTCCCGTCCTTCCCCACG
>NW_010189416.1:0-230 GCF_000695765.1 Mesitornis unicolor | reverse complement strand
AACCGAGCTTTTCAGGCTGTCCTAGGGCACCGTCTGTGCCTCCTCGGCAGTGGAGGGAGGAGAGGCTGGGGCTGGGTGGTGGTGGGAGGCTCCTGCGCCATGGCAGGGCTCCTCCTCCACTCAGTGCTCCCCGTCCTGCGCCTGTAAGACCCTCAGGTCTGCGGGGTCCGGCAGTGGAGGGAGGGGAGGGCAGGTTGGTGCCCAGCAGCTCCATCCCATCCCACGAGCGC
>NW_010189415.1:10845-31788 GCF_000695765.1 Mesitornis unicolor | reverse complement strand
TGGATTTAGCTCCATTCACCACAGCTCTGTGCTCAGCCACTCAGCCAGTTTTTCACCCAGCAAAGCGTGTGCCTGTCCAAGCCATGCCCAGCCAGCTTCTCCAGGAGGATGCTGTGGGAGATGGTGTCAAAGGCCTTACTAAAGCCCAGGCACACAATGTCTACAGCCTTCCCCTTCTTCCACCAAGCAGGTCACCTCCTCATAAAAGGAGATGAGATTGGTCAAGCAGGACCTGCCCTTCCTGAACCCATGCTGACTGGGCCTGATCGCTTGGTTGTCCTGCATGTGCCGTGTGATGGCACTCAGGATGATTTATTCCATCACCTTCCCTGGCACCGAGGTCAGACTGACAGCTCTGTAGTTCCCCAGGTCTTTCTTCGGCCCCTTCCTGTAGATGGGCGTCACGTTTGCAAGCCTCCAGTCAACTGGGACCTCTCCAGTCAGCCAGGACTGTTGGTAAATGATGGAAAGTGGCTTGGCAAGCACTTCTGCCAGCTCCCTCAGGACCCTGCGTATTCGTGTGTATGAAAATCTCCATGGCAAGGAGAGTTGGGTCTCACATCCCGTGACCAAAGTACTTTTGTCTTCTGTAGCTGGAGTAGAAAGTTAGGAGGTACCGAGAGCAGGGAGAGCGGTTTCCCCTCTGCTCATGGATACATCAGTACTGTGACCACAAGTTATTGCGCATTGGCCACCATCTCAGATGGGTTTTGTAGCCCCGTGTGAGGTGGGTTGTAAAATCCTTCTGGGTTATTCCAGTTTGCTCTGCAACCACACAGGACACTGAGTCCCCATATGGTCTGAGACAACTGATCCCTTCCTCCCTTCTCCATCAGCCCGATTTGTAACGGCCAGGCTGCTACCAGAACCAAATTTGCTGATTTAAAGGCACTAGAACTGTGGTGCAACCATGTCTTCAGTTTGATGCAGCAAATCATTTGCCATTAAATATCAGGGATGCAATTGGTAGCACCAGCTCTGACTGAAGTGCGGGAATGAGTCAGCTATTTGGCATGTATTCATTTTTAATCGTTGCTGACATTGCTTTTGGAGAAGATGCGTTTTTCTGCCTGCCTTGTTTATTATAAACAATGCACGTTATCCTTGTGAAACAAAAGTAATACGCCTGCCAAACAGTGTTGAGAAATTGAAGCTTGACAGATGCAGATAAATTCAGAAATTAAGCCTTGATTTTCAACAGTGAGGGCAATTGACCAAGAGGTCAATATACCAAGGGAATTTTGCACTAAATCTCCATCGCTGTTGATTTTTATATGAAGATTAGATGCTTCTTTACAAGATACGCTGTAGATCAAACAATAATCAATTCAGGGAAGTTCTGTGGCTTCTATTATGCAAGAGGTCAGGTTGGATAATTTCAAAAGGTCCCTTCTGGCCTTTTCTGTGAAAAAAGGATCATTTAAAAAATCACAGTTTATATAAAATACAATTCTCCTCTTGCCTGATGCTAAATGAGTTGCAAAAGTATGTTTGAAGAAATCTGGCAGATTGTTCAGAACACTATTAAGAAATCACAGCTGCGCTGGAGACTGGGACATGCTGCATTTTGAGGTTAAGCAAATAAAATTCATTTCTGGTAGGATAAAGATATATTCATAACCCACATGGTTATAATTTATGTCCCTATCTACAGCTTCAATAACATAGTTTTAGAATAGAGATTCAAAGTCCTGTATCACTTAATGCATGTGTGAATTGCTCTTTTCTCTCCTGTACAGCTCACACTGCAGGGTCTGCTGTAGATGAGTGCTTTGGGAAGCACATTCGGTGCAGTACTATGGGGTTTGTTTGTTTACTTTTGCTTGGTTTAATTTAATATCATCTTTGCTGTTGATAACAAGGTCAAAGAAATGTGCCCTCCAGGCAGAGCGTACTGTGGGGTGAGTAGCGATGCTTTTCACTGCCCTGGAGTGGGGCAGGATTCCTCTCCGCAGCTTCCTGGCCATGTTGCCTTCACGTGAAGAGCTGACCTGTTGGCTGCCGTCTTCACCCCACACCTTGGTGCAACCTCCAGATATTCAGGACCAAAACTCTGCATGGAACAGAACAGGGTACGTGTTACATCCCAGCATCTCTTAATTATTGTTTTAATATCTGTTCCAGAGCTGAGGCTGCTGATGCACTCATCTTTAGTTCTTTTTCATTCTGCTCCCAATATAACCATGCAGTCACTTAATAGGTTAAGCGATGCAGCGTTACTTTTAGTTTCATTCCAGTTGTCCTTTTGTTCTTGTGGTCCCTCAACCAGATGTTTTCTAGAGACAATTTTGTGGTGTTTCAGAAGACAATGCAGAAACCCCACCTCAAATCTGAGAGTAACATGGGTTAAGGCTTATGATGTGAGTCATGTTTCTTGGAGACAAAAGACCTAACACTGGCATAGTAACAGGAATATGTAATGTTAAGGACCGTTATCCCCAGTAAAGACATTGTGCTTATTCCTGCTCGTGCATGAGTCCAGACTGATAATACCAAGCCTCTTGTGTTGATTTTGCAGGACTTACTGCCACTGAACAGCCAAGCTGAGTTTTCGTCTCTCTTGTGCTTTGAAAAAATCGAAAATTAATTATTTTTATTGCTGATGTCGATGATTCATCGTGCAATGGATATGCAATAGAATGGGTCCAGGCATCTTTATCTGTATATCTCATCAGGCAAGTCCCAGCACCTCTTTGCGTCTCTTTCTCTGCCATCCTCTTCCTGTCTCCGAGTTTGTCTGTGATTTTTTTGAGCTAGAGACTCTCCTGAGGCAGGTGCTCTTTCTTATGTATTCCTGGCGTGTCTGGCCCCAGTTGGGATTGTAAGATGCCGCTGTAATACAAACAAACAAATAATAATGACTAGAGATAAGAAGGAAAAAAGTATCCAGCTTGAAATATGGATCTCAAGGTGCCTGACAGAGAGAAAATGAAGCAAGTCTTACACAGAGGTCACTGAAGGAAAATAAATAAGGATGCTCAGCTTTCAGATTTACAGGCTCCTGAGAAAACTGCAATTAATAAAATATATTAATTGAGAAGGTGAAACAAATCTTGATGCTTAACACATGGAAAAGAGGTATATATCCCAAGAATAAACATTACATTTAGAAAAGGCCAAGTTTGTATTGCATCGCATAACCAAGCTCAGAATGACAGTTGTAGCTGAGTAAATATTTATGATGCTCTGACATGAGGCACTGAGCACATTATCAGTGTGTAATACATTAGTTGTTACACAGTACTTGCAGTGTTTCTAATGGAGACTTAAAACGTTTTAGTAGCTCAATATGGCATGGCTGCCTGTGATTTTTTTATCAATGCAGCTAAAAAGCCTTGAAAGTAGCTGTGGTAGAACTTGGGGCTGTAACTGTTATTTCCAGCATGGATATTTCACTTTTCAGAACCTCCTGATAGCTGTGCTTTTCCATCAAACACAGCTTTCCTGCTGCAGGTGAGCATTGAAATTGTAATTTTTTTTTTTTCCCTACATTTCCTATGGAAATAGAGAAGAGGGGGTTGGTACGACCTAACCTTGGCGTTTTCCTTTCAGTCAGTCACGATTTCTTTGCTTTGCCATCACTGAAAAAGCATTTTATGTAGACCACAATTCTGTTTATCATGAAGTCAATTGTTTCTTTATTTATAAGAATATTTAAAAGGAATATTTATATATTCCTTATACATTATCTGCCAGTGCCTTCCAGTGTTTCAGGATTGGGACCGAAGACTTTATTAATTACATACATTTTTATTTTTTTCCATTTATTTCCTCAACGATGTGGATTGAGCTCCTTGTAGTGATTTTCCTATTCTGTTCTGTAGTCCTGAAAGCAGCTTTGTTCTCTCTTGCACCTTAACTTCAGTTAAAATATTCATTGGGAGGGGAAAGAGGTGAGTTCCAGCCTGAAAACAAGGCCAGGACTTACTGGACTGAGGAAAGGATAATGTTTGATCACCAGGTCTTGTCTTGATATTGTAGTGTTGTGTGATACAGCTGCTCTCATTAAAAGAAAAAGAGATGGAGAGGACTGGCTAGGTCACACAGATAATGTGTAAAACAGGTGAGTGCACCTCACCTCCTTAGGGTGAGTATTTTACCTTCTTCTGTCCAGAATTACTAACTTGAAAAATGTGACTTCCAGCTGATTTGAGAACAAGAATATCAGCCTTAGCTCTGGATTTCTTCCTGCATTTTAAATGCAGTCCATAACACTGCTTTGAGTGTGCCTTTTTGTGATGGACTGGCTTTTCGGCTTTTGTTTTGTGTCTGACAGTGGTGCCTGAGCCCTCTGCCTCCTGGTTGCTCTGCTGTTTGACTCTGCCCTGGCATTGCCGCGGTGTTTTCAAGAGTGAATCCTGCTATTACTCCCGGGCGTTTTCAAAGTCCTTCTTGTGGTCAAGTTCAATTCCATTTCTTTTTGACATGTGTATCCTACTTCAGAGACCACAGTGCATTGCTGCACATTTCTGTCAAGCTTTCTTTCCCAAAAACTTTTTGACTCTTCTTCCTTGTCCCTCATTTTGCTGCCAAGTACCACAGTCCTTAATTATTATTTTTTTAATATTTATAGCATCAATCACAGACTAGCCTAGAGAGATAGAATGAAACACCTTCCCCCATTGTTATCATGGTAGTGAATAATTGCTGCAAGCTTATTTTTTATTCTTTTATCTGTGACCTCATTCAGATGCTTAGGAAATTAATCTAAGCCAAAGTTTCCCTGTTTCAAATACTGGAGTACATGAAATTGCTGAGTATCATCTTGATCACTTACTCAAGTTCTTGTACTCCTTTTAAATAAATGTCCCTCAGCTTAACTTTGCATCAATTTTGTTACAGACATCAGTGAATTAAGCAAATGTGCCTTTAGGAGGGGTGGACACTTTGTGCTGTTTAAGCATTTGTCCTTGTTGAGAGGAGAAGCAGCGACATCCTCATGGTACCAGAGACCATAGCAAGTGATGAGCAGAGGAAGAGATGAAGAAGCCAGCAGCAGAAAGGGAAGTCAGCAGAGTTCTGGGAATGGCTGATTTTGGAAGGAGACACGAATAAAGCTTGGGAATATGATTATATGAAAGCATACCATCTTTCTTCCAAGTGATCTGATTCAGAAGTTGCTAAGGTGGAAAGATAGCCAGGAGAAGTGAGATATGATTATAGCTACAAAAAAGGAGGAATTTAAGGACTGTCACTGAGTGCGCAGATAGGCAATGGCACTTGGGGGTGGTAATCTAATTGGACTGAGGAAATGTGAGGTTTTTTCCTCAAACCAGCTCTGCGACCTTGAAAAATTTCCTTGACTTGTGGAGTCAACACCTCCTTTTGGGAATCGTCCGTCTCACCCTCTTAGGACGTCAGGTCGCTGTGGTCGGGCAACCTCCTCTAGCTCTGGGTCAGTGCCCAGCATGGCTGGACTCCTGTTTGGACCCCTAGCCACACTAAAAGCAATAATGCTTTAATACACTGCCAGCCTGGGCAGGAGGAAATCGGGAGCCCTGTGTGAAAACCCCGAGCAAAATAACTGCTTTTCTCCCAGCAAACCACCGGGGAGCTTTGTTTTGTTTTGCTTTGATAGCTTCTGACACTGTGTCTCATATTGCGACTTGTCAAATTATGTCAAAATTGTGATATGCTGCCGTGCTACAAACCGTATTTATTGCTAATTTCACACTAAAATGTTATTTCATATCACTTCGTAATCTGGTGCCATATTTACTGATTTCTGCATTCCATCTGGAACTTATCAGCCTTTCCATGATGTCTGCCAGTAGCCCGAAAGTTTCGTTCTTGATCTTCTCTAATACCCAGGGATAACTTCCATCTGGTCCTAGAGATTTGTTGCTTTTAAGTTCCTCTAGATTATTTTCTCTCTGTCTCACTGGTGCTGAAATCTGCTCAGATTGTGGTTGTGACATGGGCGTTTTTCCTCTTTTTCTCGAAAGGCGTTTAAAATACACTCATTTATTTTTAGCTTTCTGGTTATCCTGCAGTTTTCTTCAATTTTCTCTCCCATTCCTTCCCACAATTCCAATTCATGTGATTGAAATTCTTTTGTAATTCTCCATTAGGAATTAGTAAAACAGCAAAAGCAAGAAATTAATGTCCCTAGCCCATGGGGCTTTTCACAAAGTTAGATGAAATTAAAGCAAAATAATGAGTAGAGACACAACTGAGTTTTTAATATTCTTTGATTTTCTTTTCATAATTTATGGAGTAAATATTTTCTTCTTTTTCTCTTTTTCTTTTTTCTTTTCTTTTCTTTTTTTGAGATATGTGACTTGTTATCATCTGAGTGAATTTACATACCAAATGGATTTTAATGTTGTTTTGCTGCTTAGGGTCACGACACGTATTTATTATTTTTGAAACACAAGTAGTTTTAATTATTTTGGTGCTACTTGTGTAATTCTGGATAGCTGCTAGCAACTGAACTTTTACATTTTTGTTCGTGTTATTAATAAAGTATTGTTTTTAATTTTCCGAAGATTTACTGCTGCTCTCGCATGTAAATTAAAACAATCATTTACAGCAGACACGAAGCATTCAGTCAGACTCTGGGAGGGTCCTTTTCACATTTCTTCCAAGTGATGTGCTTGTTCTCCACTTTAACCACTATCAGATCAAAGTTACCTGTGTAGGTATGTCAGGAGATTGAATTACAGAAATATTTCCATTGCCTAAACATTAATAGCCTTGATAGCATCCACGTTTAATTCAAGTTGCCAGAAGAATCTACATCCCTTAACATAAACATTGCTGCCTTTTGATCTAATATTCAGTCCTTTCGTGTCTCCACAACCCCAAGAGATAACGTGGGGCTCTGCATCTTGAAAAACACACATTTTAGCAGGATGTATCAGCTCCGTCGCTTGCACTGAGGGGTAGCCCTTGCAGCCACAAACACCTTTAATCACTGGAATTAATCACCCTGGAAATCAGCAGGAGTGCTGAGGGACCGAGTTACTTCTCGTCATGAGTGAAGGTGGGAGAACTGACGTGTGAGCTGAATTTTCCCTTGGAAACTCTATTTTCACTGTTGATCTGAGACTGCAGCCAATGTCCCCTCTGCAGGGAAGGTGGTGGGAGACCTTAGGAGCTTCTGTGGTACCGAGTGCCCCCTAATTGCGCCCCTCAGATCACTGCTCTGGACATTCGTGGTCCAGAGGTAGGAGATGTGGTCAGCTAAATGATAATTATCAATAATTATCTCTACTAGTAATAATTAAAAGATGTGGTTCATACTATTTGTCACTCACATTTCTGTTTATCCTGCTGGGGACCCACTGGCTGAGTGGCAGCAAACTGATCACGAGTTGAACTGTGGCTTTTTGTTGTTAATCAGGGCAGGAAAAGGGGTTTAAAGTGGAAGATCAGAAGGTTGTTGTAGTGCCATTTCTTCACTGGAGACACTTTATGTCTCCTATTAAAAATTCACCAATACAGATTATACCTTAAGCAGAGTCTAAATTAACTTATATTAGATCAAAGTATCTTATTTCCAAAATCAGTGGTTAACGCCACCTCAGAATACTCGCTGTTATTAATTTAGGCTTGAGAATGGTAATGGAATTTCACTTTGTTTTTTCATTTGGGTCAATTATTTTCTAAATCAACTTTGTTTTAAACCAGACAAAATTTCATCAGAGATCTTTCTTTTTTTAAAACAGATTATAAACATGTAAAGATAAAAGCTAACTTAAGGCAACTGAAAGAAGTTTTTCAAGGGAAGGGAAGCACTGAAAGAAGCCTTTGAGGTCATTGATACACTAATACTCATAATCTTACTTTTTCAATAGGTCCTGCTCTTTCTCTCCTTCTGAGAAATAATAGTCTATGCAACCTGGGGTTTGACAGAGAATAACAAAAGCTGTTACTCTGTTAAATTGCAAAGATATTTCAGTACTCCATTACAAAAGCAGTGAAAAAGAAATTAAAAGTGGATGTTTTATTGGAGCTTATAAAGCGGTAAGAGGTGGGGAGAGGAAAGAGGAAGCAAAAAAAACCCAAACTAAGCAGAAGTGCTTTGGTGAGCGCCTTCTCACCAGTGATGCTGAAGCCCAAATGCTGTTACGGAGTGGCGGAAGTGCTGGATTTGCTGGTTTTGTTCCTAAGGATTTGTTGCTGCAGATTTCCTTGGGGTAAGCCAAGCTCCGAAAGCTTTGGTGAGGAGATGCCTGTCGCCTGCCCTGTTCAGAGACAAATCATCTGCCACGGTGGTGGCTGCACCCAGGCACCCACCAGTGCCGCCTGGCTCTCACTCCCTACCAAACCAGTTTGTTTTCGCCGGCTTCTGCTGCTCCTGAACAGGAATTTGGAGAGCTGGGCGGCAGCAGGGTTGGGATTATTTTCGTTGTTACAATGGAAAACTTCTCTGTGATCATTTCCAGAGCTGTCCTCTTAGTTCTGCCAGGGCCAACTGAAATCAAAAGCCACTCCTACTCCCTAAAATTAAAGCATGCATCTCTGAAAATAAGACTTCTAAGTTTTCCAAATTTCAACTCACGTGTTTCAACTCAATAACTTAATATCCTTTTTCCTTACTGACCCATGCGGAATTAACTCTTGTCTTAATTTCCCAGTTAGCACAACATTTTATGTTCAGATGGTGCCTCATATTAGAAATTGGTTATAGCATCAAATAAAAACACGCATAAAACATTTTAGCATTCTTGTAAATGTAATCAAGCAGTTATAATGTAGAAAGTCTGTATTAAAATAAAAATGTTTGCAAATACGCATCTGAGGAAGGACTTGTATTATCCTAAGCACTGCAAACACTGAAGTAGTTGGTATCCACTGAAAGAACAGTTTTATACCTATATGTGTTTCTCCTAATATTTGTAGAAACACAAAGTGCTTATATATGGATTTTTTAGTCTTCTTTAGTGGAGGTTTAAATTAGAGCATATTTTTTTCTTTCTGAAATAAAAGAGCCAAGAAGACCAGATAGTTTATAACTCTAATAGAACATCCAGTGCATTACCCCACTTTGTAATAACTCTGAGCAAAGATACTAAAATTCTTCCTCACCACCAGGCACTTTCCAAAGATACAGCCATCTTACAAAGGACATTTTCTTATGATAATCTCCACCAAACCAGTCTGTTGTACATGAGGGCTGTGTGGTTTTTCTCCTAGTAAGATGCCCTTGTAGGTTTATTTGCTTATTGGCAACATGATTCCCAACCTGCTACATGGTATGATTTGTAATTGAGGATGCCTTGTGTGAAGTAATCCACATAAAGCACCATGGTAACCAAAAGACATATAGTGTGTTTTAAGGTCAGGTATAAAAAGACACAGAATATTAACTATTAATTCTAAAATTGCATTCGGGATCCTCCGTAATCTGGCTTTATGGCTAAGGAGGTGCTGTCATCTTTGGCAGTTGTGGTCTACCTCAGCTTGGTGGAAAGAGATCCTCATGGCTTAAACGTGTTACAGGACTGAGCAAAGCCAATCTGCATGAGGCCGCCAATGCATGAGGCACTGCTAATGAGGTGTTAATTTGCTAGCAATATAAGAATAATTACAAGTAATTTTATTAACAAATACACTTGCTCGTACACCACACATTTCCACCAGCTCCAGGATGGAGGAGTCTAATGCCAAGTTCACTCTGGTTTTTTTTTCCCCTGTGAATATTTAGGTTTTTGCTCACAGAAGGAGCAGCACTAAAACAAACACCTTTCTGTCCTTACACCTTCCACTGCATTTTACTTTGTAAAAATGCAGTGTGCACATAAATGTTAGAAACAAAACTGCCCCTCAAGCCTTAGGTTTCTGCCAGAATCTGAGTGATTAGCATGGCTCTGCTGGATTTTGCCTTGGCCTTTTTGCAGAAGTGCTTGCATAGGTAAGATAGCATCTAGTGAACCTCTGGGAAGGGTATGCGCTTGTTTGGCTTCGTCTTATATAATGCAAAACAAACAGGAAGATAAAGGAGATATCCTGTGTTTGCAAGAGCAGTATTGGACAGGCGGTGTTTACTGCAGATGCACAGAGAACTTTCGCCTTGCATATTTATTTAGCAATAATACGCCTTCACTTCAGTGCTGCTGGAAAGTTAAAGGTCATTGTGTGTGGATTTAGTGCAGCAGGAGTGAGATTTGAATACACATTTGTAGTCCTTACCCATTTGAGAGTCTTCTCAGAACCTCCAGGCCTCCTTACAAGCTGGAGTTAAAGGTTTGAGGTAGCCCTGAAGGACATTTCTTCTAATTCATCAGTAAGGATCAATTTGCTGGGGATATCCAAATGACAATATCTCCCCCGCAATATATGCCTGTGAAGATCTTTACTCTTCCACTTGCAGTGCAAGGTGCATTTCTTTGTCTTGTGTTTTCGAGCATAAACAGATGGCTTCAGAAATAATAATAACAAAATCCACGCTCAAGACAAAAGAAAGCAGCAAACCAAATGAACTCCCCAAGCCATCTCCCACACCCACAATGAAAGAAGATATATCAGTGTACACACTGATATATTTGAGATGTACAACCTACCTATACCGAGTATGAGTCACTGCTTAAAGCTCTACTGGGAGCTGCTCAGGTGGGTGCAGTATATCAGACTGATGAGCGAATATTTGGGATGATTTCGGATGAGTTGAAAACCCTGAGGCTTTGTGTGTACGTTGTCCTTTTTATTGTGGTTTGTTCAGAATCTGACAAAAAGGGACTTGTACCTGTAGGAGCGCAATCCCAGCCTGGCTGAAGTCAAGGACTTGGTAGAAGTGAGAATTTCATCCCACATTTTGGGTAAGATCAGAGACCCCTGAGGCGTGAGTTACTGCGGCGGGGCAGGACGAGTGCCTCTGCTTCTCAGCTCTTTAAAGTACGTCTGTTCATAGTCTCATTAAAGGGACATTTATGGAAAGTTACGTGACTTTAAAAGGTTTCCCAAAGAGCATTTTGTACAGTAACGCCACTATCAGCTACTGTAGTGAATGAAAACTGAGATTATGTTGGGCAAAAACCAGTAATTCAGCAAATCACTTACTTAATTCTCTGAATAGGAATATTTTTCTTCCAGCTTTAGGCTACAAAGAATTATTTTACATGAATTCTGTACGCTGCAGCAAAATGACTTCAACAAAGGGAGAAATGTCCTTTTTTATACCATGGGCTTGGGCTGATTCACTTTTCAGGAAATGCAAAGAGTGGTGAGTTAGCTATTGTCTGCTCCACCTGTTTTATTTAATTTCTTGTTTGTTACTGTTCTTAGCCAGATAATCCTGCTGCGTGATCGTTGTCCTCATCCAGGCTTTGTCTTCTTGCACTTACTTGGAATACTTAAAAAATCTGGGTGGCACTTGATGAATCAAACTGGAGTTAATTTGATTACAGTGGTTTTAAGATGTAGCAATTAAATGCAAACATTTTAAAATAATGTCATTCTATAAACATTGTATAAACATAATGTGAGCTGCAGAGAAGTACTGCAAATTTATACTAAACAATTTTATTGTATATTTTGACAAACCTTCTGGAAGCTTGAAATATTAATTTAGATTTTTGTAGAATCTGTTGTTCATAGCAGTAAGAAAAGAGAGAGTTTAAAGGGTGCACATTTAGAGCAATAGATTGAGGATTTTAATGATTTTTTAGAGAAACTACTTTAGGTTTCTTCAGCAAGGTCTAAATTTCAGTTTTGGGATCACACTGGGCTACTTACTCTGGAAATTTTCCAGTGTACGTTGCCTGGTAAAGAAATAAAAAATTGTTCAACACCAACCATCAGCAGCCACCTCAGTGAGAGATGTGCACAATTAAATGTGTTCTCCAAAGCCGACTCAGCTGCCCTTGTGGAAATTCAGTTGTGAGATCTGACCCCGAGTAGATGGAAAAAGTCACCAGAGCAATGTGGAGCTGGGAGAACTTGTGCAAAATGAGGAAGTAGCTCCTGAATTAGAGAAGGCATATTTTAATTGTTTGGGTTATTTGTTTTCTTTACTTTGGACTGACTTCTGTTAGGCACCGTTCCCCAGAGGGAAAGACACCAGTCCATTCCCTTCAGTGACAGGAAGATCTTTTGTCGCTGATGCCCTTCACGGATTTTTCAAGCTGTGGGCACATGTATAAATAAAAAATTAAGAGCCCTGTAAGGTGAAGAGCTTGCAAATATAGAGACTGAAGGTAAGGGAACTTTTTTAAATGAAGAATTTTTTAAATGACTGAGTTAGGCAATACCAGAGCCTCCTAATTTAGTGCTCCAGTGGCTTTCTGTTGAGGTTGGTTTAGCTCCCTTGGGGATTTAAAGCCACTTTCAGTCTGAGCAGTGCCATGGAGCCCTGATCCCAGTGGGCAGCGTTACCATGGTGTGGGGAGGTATTTTTCGTCGGCTCAGCTGCAGGAACGGACTCTGTGCCTTCTCATAACCTGCCTCACTTCTAAAGAAAAACAGGTTAGCTTAAGTCTCAAATGTACACATGTGGCCTAAGCTCATTTTGCTTCTCCAGAGGGGCACACTAAGAGAAAATGCATGATATGTTACTGCAGCTTGGTTATTACTTGTTATTCTACAGTAACTCAATTGCTTGTGGTCATCTGTGTATAACCTTAGGCCCATGTAGAAGAATTTAATATAATTTCAAATAATTCCATTAAATTCTCATTTCAGTTTGGCCTTTCTAGAGCTGGTTATGGTTCTGTTTTGCCTGTATTTTGTGTCAGTCCAAAGGTCTTCCTCTTTCAGTTTTACTGTATGCTTATGCTGTCAGTTGGGCAAGAAACCAGAGGATTGATATGGAAAAAATAAACTGGAATGACAAGTACTGGTTAATGCATATCAAGCATAACTCAAGTTGTTATACAGGTAAAAAAATCCTTGTTACTGGAATCTGAGTGCCATAAAATCTACATTACATGGAATGTAAGATGTGTTAACCAAAATCTTAATGGCAATTTGAAAAAAATCATAGCAGCCTAGAGCTGTCAAAGAGAAGTATGCTTTAATTTCATCTCACTGACTCTTTAATGCCTCTTCAGCTTCACCCATGTCCTATCCTTGCTTGTCCTCAAGCTGGGAAGTAAACAGATGTCCCCCGAATGATGGGCAGGAGGAGACGTCTCCCAGCAAGAGACTGTTTTGACTTCTGGCATGATTATTTTTTAATAAGTTTAAAGTGATAGATGTGGAATGCAGAAAACAAGAAGCCTGTGTTGAATAAGTACATCAAAAGAAGTAATAGTAATACATGTTTCCTCTTACCTTGATATCAGAGGGCTTTTGAGGGCAGCATCTCTGTATTTTGATTGCTTTGTTTTCCCCTCAAATCCATGGTGGCTTTGTCCTCTTGGTGCCTTGGCTGCAGACATCTTCTGTAAAGGCGTAAGTCAGAAGGGGTCTTGGGGTTTGGTTTGCTTTCCATCATACACAGCAAGCCTAAATTTGGACTTGGGGAGATCACCTTCACAGTATAAGTGAAAAATCAGATTTGTCTTCCCCTTTTTGTTGCTCTGGTTTTCTTGCAATGGGTCATTGAAACAAAGCCTGAAGGGAGATTCTGGAAAGCATTTTTCTTCCTCCTGTCTTATTTTGTACATTTGAACTACTTCAGCGATTTCTCTCTTTTTGCTGGACAACTCCTCGGAGAAATTAAAGAATTATTTATTTATGATTATTAGTTTCCTTTCAGCATTTTAAAAAATGTCTTCAATGTTTGAAGCACCCCAGCAGGCATCCCAAGCAAAATCTGTGGCGAAGAAAACAACAGTCAAGCAAAACCAATGACAAATTCCATCCAAAGAGGAGAAAGGAGGAGAGTTGTTCAGCAGCAATAATTAACCAAGTTTCAACGTGCTCGAGATGCCTGTGGAAACGACCTGACAAATTGATGGGGTTTATGGTGTGCCCTGAAGATGGATAGATCTGAGCTGTTTCAGTCGCAACTGCGAAGGAGAGTGGTTAGCTCATAAGCCTATGTAGAAGGCATTTCTTTTTATAACCTTTCAGTAGTAATAAAAATTAGGGTTAATAACGGTTATTACACATTTCTCCTGGAAAGTTTCTCATGAGAGAGGAAGAAGGTAGGGCCCTCTCCTCTGAAAATGCAGGATATGCTCCCATTTCAGGCAAGTTTCTGCTGGGCAGCTTTTCCTCTTGGAAGCCAGTTGGAGAAATCCCATCCCATCCTGCAAGTTCATTCATTCTGGGCTATTTGAATATTTATAGGGAAATACCAGGTCCTCCAGCTCAGCCTTCCTGCAGAGGTAGGCAGAGGAGACACATCCCAAGGAATGGTCTCCTCAAACTACATGAAACACAAAGCTGTTGCCAGCCTCCTGAATTCACTCCATTCCTCTCTGCTAATTAAATCTCGTAGCCTTTTCCCTTGTATATAAATGACGTGGGGTTGTGCCTTACCACGAGCGAGTTTCATGCAGAAGGTTTGCCTTCGGGGCTCTTTCTACAGCTAGAGCTTCATGATCTGTGTGGCTGGTGGCAGTTGATTTTAGCTGCCTGATTGCAGTGGGGATTGCAATGGGTTGCATGGGATAAAGTTGAAAATCATGGCAAGAAAGGTCAAGGGGTGCTGGCAAAGCCGAAACAGTTTCCTCGTAGCATATCCCTTGGTCTTAGCCAAAAGACAAGATGGGAGTTTGGTCATTGAAGCAGAGGCTGAACTGCAGCTTCCTGGAGACCTTGGTCTCACCAAAGATCAGAGATGGTAACAGAGCCCTCTGGCAGAGAACCCTGGACTTATTCACACTTCAGCAGCTGCCAAAGACAGGATACAAGGAATGAAAAATCTGTAATTTCTATTCTCTTAGAGCATCCAGAACCTGATGTGTGGCCATCGTGCCTAACAGGAAACCAGTGCGACTCAAAGTCATCATCATTGCAAAAGTTGTTTCTCCAGCCGAGATCCAGCATCCCTGTGAGGAGTGCAGCTCTGCTCAGCCGTTTTAGGGGACACATAGAGGAGCCACTCGGTCTCGTGCCAAAGGCATACGTCCGTTTTGTAACACGCCGTTCATTTTCTGCAGACTGCCTGCACTGTCGGAGGAGCAGGATTCTCTCCTGGTAGCAGCAGAAGCTCCCACCACAGCTCCTGGCCTTCAGGGGTCATCTCAGATCCTCACTGTTTCTGATCTTCCCATCGTTAAAGCAAAAGAAAATAATTTTTGAAATCTTTCTGTTCTATTTCTTTTGAATACCCCCTTCAGATATTGCAGAATAATCGTATATATTTTTGGAGATAAGGTTACTCCATTGAGAAGGCTGTGGGTGATGGCTTCCTCGTGCTCCTTTAAGGTCTTGATCTTGGTTTTTTTGAAGTTAAATTGCCAGAAAGGACCTTCCCTCGAGAGCACGTGTAACTCCTCTGCTGGATTTTTTTTCCTTACACTTCTAAAAAGAACTGCATATTCTTTAGAAACCTGTGGGTTTTGTGGTCACAGAACATCAGTTACCCTAATTAAAAGAAGATTTTTGTAATGTCTTTTTATTTTAAATTATGCAAAAATTCCGTGGTGAGGTGAGATGAGTTGGCAGAAAAAGGCTTGAGGAATAATCCTAAGTACGCCTATTGCACCAGCCAGTAGCCGTGTTATGCCCAAGCCGAGGTTCCTGCTGCATTTAAGATATCAGGCCATCTAAAGGGAGTCGAATTCTTCTTGAATCTCATTTCCCGACATTGCGTGGAATCACATTATTTGAAGTAGATTCATAAATGTATGAAGCACTGCCTAAAGACCAGGTGGAGTTTTGATCCCCATCACTGTCTTTCAGAATTTCATTTTTCTGCTGGTGTGTTGACTGCCGGGTCATGGCCTTTTGTTACTGAGCAAACCTCATTTTGTGTGTACCCCCTGTATTAACAGAAAGCAATTAGACATGCTCCTGCTGGTACCTCTCTCCTGTTGGCCTCCTGTCCGTCTGCTCCCTTCAAGATCCACCTTCCATGGTGCCAGACTGAACCATGAACTTACCTCTGATGGAGGACACAGTTTGTAGCTTTTAAATCAGGATTATACCTCTTATAAAACACGGCTATTTTAGACCTGGTGAGCTCACTGGGAGGATATTAAATAGATGATCTAATATTTTTTTTCTCTTCCTACTCTCGGCATCCTCTCAGTTTTGTTGTTCATCTGAGCTATGAAAATTTGACCTGAAAGCACACCACAGCATGCAAGTTACAGCATGTCAAGAAGGTAAGAAAACTGCTCAGAATATCCTAGTGAGAGATGCTTTGGATGAAGACAGAGTGAGAAAAACCCACTTGTGCCTCTTCAAGTGTGGTCTTCTTTGGGTTACTACATGCCTAAAAGGTGAAGAAGCATAACTTCTAGGGCTGTAATTGAGAGCAATTTGGTCCTAAACCAGAAACAAGGAGGATGCATTTTTGGGACCACTGAAATATTTCTCCCTTCCCTATCACTGCTCTCTTGAGGTCAAAAACCAAGCAGATGGGTGGCTTGTCCAGTGCCAAGATCTGGAACAGAGAGAGGAAATCTGCCCGTCTGGGGATCTACCACGAGGCCAAAAGGGGGTTGTGTGCACGCTGCCCGTACCCGTGTGATTACAGATACAGTCTCACTTGGTGTTTTTGTAGCTGAAATAATCCTTGAAATGGCTACTCTAGGGTTGGCATTCAAAGTAGTTCAAAAAACACAGCAATTAAGCCCATGTCAGCACCAAGTGAAGGGCCTTTGAATACATAGCCAATACCACGGTATGCACGAGAGCCTGATAGCGCTGATCCACAGGCTTAAGGAATTTCTCTTCTCATTTCTCATAAAAACAAGTCTCTGCAGTGTTGGTCCGGCCTAGCGGAATGAGATTTGAGCCAGTGGGCTGTTGCCTTTTCCTTACAGAAAATTCCACCATTTTATTGTAGTCAGCAGAGAGCATTTGATTAAAGAGCCCTCTCCTTCCCTTTCCAGTTAAGATAAGGGGGCACGAGGCCATCCTGCCGCTGTCCATCCCTGTAGGACTTCATGCAGTACATCTTTTATCCACAACTCGTAGACTGGGAGGTGCTGTGAGAGGAAAATGCAATACATGGGGAGGGTGCCTGTCTGTATTCAGAAAGAGTCTGATGAACATAAGACCTGACAGCGACTGCTTTTATTCCATCTGTTTCAGCTCCCCACCCAAACATGCCTGCTTCTACCAGTGAGATAAAGCCTTAAATTACTTGTATGGTCTGCAGTCGAGCCACCAACAGAACATACGTATATATATTGCATGAGCCAAGCCCTACTGTTCCTCCTCAGCTCAACTTCTCCCCATCATTTCAGTCAGACAGTTTTGCTTCAGTGCGAGATGAGTTTTGCCTGCGACTGCTTCAGCAGTTATGTGTCACGCTTTATTTTACTCCGCAGCGCTTTGCCAGATATACCATATTGGAGACACGTTGATCTTTGTGGGTTGCAAAACTGACACTTCCTTTTCCAGTCCTGCCTTTTAAAGTATTTCAGTTGGACAACACCAAGCTTTCAAAAAATGCTGATATTTCACCCCCTTTTGAAACAGTGCTTTAATTCAAGGGCTTGGTCAAGGCTTCAGTCTTATTGATCCAACCATGCCACTTTAGACTGAGATTTCTATTTTATTAGAAAACATAGTGATGCTGGTATGAAGCTGTATTACAACCACAGATACACCCTTGGTTAATTTTGTGATAGTGACATGCTGAAACTTGTTTTTCTACCCATCAGCTGTATTTCTGTGTTTTCTTTAATTTGTGTGCTAGTGTTCTGGCTTTCTCTTCACTGCAGAATTAGTCCTGGTCTTGGACCCTGTAGTATAAGCAACTACTAAATCTGCTGTATCACAGACACCATCATCTGTTTTATCATTGTGAAAGGTCAGGAAGAGGTGATCTGCTGGACTTTTATTATAGAGTTTTAGGACTAGGGCCATTCAGTAAGGCTCCTTCCCAAGTTGGCCAGAACTGAGGATGTTTTGCCTCCTTGCACGCTGGATTTTTGATCTTTTTGGTATTGGGTGGGTCTAGCAGAGGGTGGGATGTTAGGAGGGAAGGGTGTAATTCTGTAAGTGGTGGCTGGAGACAAAGCAGCTGCTGTGAGTCTTTGATAATGTTACTTCTGTGCGTGGTTTTATGTGTCTGCCGTTTGAAACACGTGGGATTTGCATGCGTATGTGCCTTTTTCTTGTAAAACAAGATGAGGACAACCTGATTTCATTTCTTTTCATCAAGAAGAATTCTCTTTTTATAGCCATTCTTTCTAACGTAGACCATCGCATTTATTTATGATTGTTTCATTTGGGGGTGGGTGAAATCAATAAATGCCGTTGGTTTGTGCATCCCCTGGGATGTGCGCATGAAGCTGCGTCTTCTTCTGTGTGGTTCGTGTTAAAATACAAAACCGTGTTTATTTTCAGTATGAACAGAGCCAGACAGAGAAGTTTATCCCAGTGTGTTATCTTGAATGCTGCATTACCTAAAGGCTGATGATAGAGAAATAATCGAAAGTAAGTACTGCAAAATTGTTGAGATAAATTTTGACATAAAAATGTAGGTTGGTTCATAAAAAGTTGCAGTGACAATAGGTTATAGTGACAGCTTTTCAACAACTGTATAAGCCTCCAGATGGAAGGGAATTTGGCTTAATGAATTATAGGCAGTCTGTGTAACACAAGCTCCTTTTATAGGAGCAGATCAGAAGAAAGAATAAACTTATTCATACTGGCATGTGTTAAATAACATCATTGTTAAAAACATGAGGTTGAAAAGAGACTGCAAAATGCAAGACTTAAAAAAAAACGACAAAAAAACAAGTCCACTGTTAATATCTGCAGACCTTCGGGCTCTGAAGCAGGGCACTGACTGCCTTTGGTTTAGAATTCTCTGATCATAATTGTTGTGGAGGCTCCACAGGCCAACTGTGGAGGCTCGCAGCCTTCTGGGGATGCGGTGGCCTTACTGACGGGCCTTCTACTCCTGGTCTTCCCCCTCAACTCATCCAGGGTGGGACAGAGACCTTATGGTCTGGTTTTCCTCTGCTGCCTCTCCCTGTGCGGTCTGCTCCGGGGGTTGGTTTCAGGGCCTGTTCACACCTTCATGTTCATAGAGTCATGTAATCACAGAATGTATTGGGCCGGAAGGCATCTTTAAAGCTCATCCAGCCCAACCCCTGCAGTGAGCAGGGACAATGCTACCAGATCAGGTTGCTCAGAGCCTCATCAAGCCTGACCTTGAATATCTCCAGGGATGGGGCCTCCACCACCTCTCTGGGAAACCTGTGCCACCTGGTCTACCACCTTCACAGTGAAGAACTTTTTCCTAATATCCAACCTAAATCTCCCCTTTCCTAGTTTAAAACCATTACCCCTCATCCTGTCACTACATGCCCTAGTGAGCAGCTCTTCCCCAGATTTCTTATAGGCACCTTTCAGGTATTGGAAGGGCGCTATGAGGTCCCCCCAGAGCCTTCTCTTCTCCAGGCTGAACGACCCCAACTCGCAGCCTGTCTTCGTAGGAGAGGTGCTCCAGCCCTTGGATCATCTTTGTGGCCTCCTCTGAACGCATTCCAGTACTTCAGTGTGTTTTTTGTGTTGAGGACTCCAAAGCTGGACACAGTTCTCCAGGTCAGGTCTCACCAGAGCAGAGCAGAGGGACACATTCTCTGCCTGCACCTTTGCTCTGCGTCCGGAGTAGCCTTGGCTGGTAGAGTTGGTTCCTCACACCTGGACATGGACGGTCAGGGCTCCTGAGAGCATTTTTTTCCTTGCTGTGGCACAGACAGGCTTTGTGACCTTGGCAAATTGCTTAATATCTGCTTTCCCATCCAGAAAACGATGATGATACTTACCTGCCTCCCAGGAGAAGCATTTGGACTTCATTAAGGATTAGGACATGCTTTTAGTTTAGTTAGTTGTGTTGAAATGTGCTTGGTAAGCAAAAGTTACTGTTAAATAATGAATGAGGAGAAATGCTGTCAAAGTAATCTGAAGGTCTGAGCCAGTGCTGAGTGGCAACCAAATAAAAATCACATGCGCCGTGATGTCAGAGCAAGGGAGTACGCCTGAAAACTAAGAATAAGCAGCAGATGTCAGTGACTCATTAAAATAACAAACTTGTATTTCTAATTTTGTCATCGTACTGTGGCACTTTTGATAGGATGGATTAACCGCCGATGAGCTTGTAGGATTTTTTGTGCATGTGGGGGTGAGTTAAGGACATGGTTATAGCTGTCAGCCTATGTTACTGAATCTGGGGCTGCTTTACAAGGCAGTATTAAAATCCAGAGATTTAAGATTCAGAAATGCAGGAGATTTCCATGAAAATACCAATCATGGAAGCGTATAATAGTGCATTATCTGGGTAGGGAGAGCTTTATCTTGGTAGGGAATATTTTTCTAGCAGGTCTGTGGCTTTAGACATTTTCAGGTAGCCTGGTTTTCATCTCCCAACTTGAGTGTGCAACGGATAGATACATTTACTGTGGATGTGGTACCAACACTGAGCATCATGCATTTTCTTACAGCAATAATCAGAAAGATGCACAGCCAAGCCCTTGTTGATCTCTCTCCCTGTTTCATGAGCGCAGGCATCTTAATTGTACTGGCAAAGCAGATGTGTATGTTTTGTCAGCGGGACTGTGTGTTTTTGATAATCCATCTCCTCAAACTCTGTGAGGGCTCGTTTTTCTCAGCATATTTTATATTTAGCAGCACCTGGATCATTACCCGTGCACCTCATGAAACCTTTTTTCTTATTCATTTTCCTAATTAGCAGCCTGTGCCTGCCACGTGTGGGTAGTAACACTGACATCCTTGCACAGGTAGAAGGAGTCTCTCAACAGCAGCCCTTCTCTTCCCTTTGCATTCCTAAACTGACCTCACAAATTTTGGTCAAGGCGGTTTTTCGTATGGGGCCCTGACCTCCACAGAGACGCGCCGCAGGGCACCAAATGTCCTGCCAAACCCCTGCGTGGAGCCACGCTGCTGCTGATGGTTTCTACC
>NW_010189415.1:0-10814 GCF_000695765.1 Mesitornis unicolor | reverse complement strand
AGCAGGAAGAGAGAGGAGAGCGGCTCCGTGGCGGCGCCGTTGGCCTTTGCCTCACCCCAGGCATCGTGGCTCTCCCGGGGCACAAGGGCGCATTGTGCAGCGCTGAGTGACAAGCGGGTCTATATTAAGAAAAACATGAAAACGCAGCTTATTAGAAGCCACAGGGTTGAGTGAAAGCGTAATAAATGGCAGCCTACCAACAAAGATTGTTGCTCTGGGTAGATAATCTGATTAGTAAATATTTATTTCATTACAAAGTCTCTTTTATGGTTTGATCCGGGTTCAGTCAACAATTCTAAGTGACCTCTTCAGCATTTTAAATTGGATCTGGAGGTTCTGCCATTTGAACCAGGGATACCATAAACAAATAAGAGATTCAGTGCAGTTGGAGGTTGTGGTATGAAATGCAATAGTATTTATTTAGAGAATCCTCGCAAGGCGTCTGCTGTTTGATTAGGGAGTTTGTTTGCTTTGAACTCCTAACTTGTTTAATCTTAAACTTTGAGAAGATACAGAAATATTGCACTCATCCAGTGACAGCTAAAACCATTAACTCTTCAATTATGACTGTGTGGGCACCCATTTCAGTGGTGCAGCTCACTGAAATATCTCATAACCAAGTGGCCAGCAACTTGTACCATACCAGGGTTCTTCAAGCAGTGTAGCAAATGCTTTTTGCCCAGGCGTGACTGGTATAATCAGCTAGAAGAAAACAAAAACATACAATTTTTATCAGCTTTGCTGGTGCATTACATGTACCAAAGTGAAGCAAACGAATCAGAGTATCTTATTAGTTGCATTATAGCTATATACGGCACAGCCACTGTTTTCAGCTTCCCTGAACTCTTCAATATAACATTCAAAGTCTGCAGAAACAGTAAAAGCAGTTTTACTTTGTCCAGTGCCAGTGCATCAAATGAATGGATGCAGATTTAAAGGAGAATAGTGCAGTACTTTCTCCCACTGGAGGTTGTGGTTTTAGCTTTAAATTCAGAAAATGCTTAAGAGAATGTTATGAAATGTAATAAAGTTCTCCTTCCCCGAGCTCACACTCTCAATCTGAAATTGTATTGAGGGAATTTGAGTTTCAGTAGTGTCCTTACGAAGCAGCTATGCTTATTACTTAGATATTAGAGGTGCCCTGTTGATGTACAAGCATTTGAATTCCAAGGGGAAATAAAGTCTGTATTTTCAGCTTATTATTGTACAATATTGTAGGCAGTCTGCAGTAAGTGCCTGAAAAAATTTGTTCTTTTTCCCTTCTAACTTTTACCACCTAACGTGTTGTCTTGGCTTCCTACCTCTGCAGCGAAAGAAAACATCAGCTTAAATTTCCAATTCCCTAGTCAGAGGTTACGTACATGACAACACTATTATAGCTAATGTTGTTTACGTACTTAATTCTTTGTGCTAACAGAGGTGGCCACAGTTTGAAGTCATCGTGCCACCCAGGTGCTCAAGAAAGGTACTAAAATTACCCCAGCGCAGTCTGAGAACCAGGCAGCGTATCCTCTCCTGCTTTGTCTCCTGCAATGCTGACTTTTCATGTCCTGCTAAGGTTGCCTTGTAAATACAGGTGCACGCCAGCTAGCATAGCTCTAGGACAGCTCGCTCAAAGAAGCAGGAGCAAAGTCATGCAGCAGGCACATGGATGTACTTGGAAGGAGCTGCTCTGGGTACAAACGACTTGTCACATCCCTCACCAGCTCATTTTCACTTGCATATGCTCCTGCGGCACTGCGGGAATACACTTGCTCATGGCCCGGCTCGCAAACCCAAATCCCAATGGGCCTCCTTCCCACCCCGTATGCTAGAAACGAAGAAAAGGAAAAGGCAAACCCGAGCGAAAGCTCTCGGCTTTCTCTGCTCTCGGTGTGAAATGGAGCGTGGAGGAGAGCGCTTCAGGCAGGCGGCAGCTCTGAGTTAAGCGCCAGGTCAACGTGAAGGCCGGGAGCTGGTCAGCGTGCTCCCGGCACGTAACCCAGGCAATGCACGCCACCTTTTGCAATGGATAGGATTATTTATAAATGATGCATGAAGGGATTTTGAGGTCTGTGAAGGCAGTGCCGTGGCAGGATCAGAGAACGCTTGAAGGTATTCGTTCAGCCAAGCTTCTTGGCCATGCTTTCCCCAGCCAAAAATAAGCCCCAAAATGAGAGGGAATGGAAGATTTTTGCTGGCCCTTGGAAGAACTTTCTCCACATCCAGTTGCACAGCCATAAAATGAAGAACAAGCCACGCTCTATATTAGAGAACCTCTTCTCTATTTTGTTTCTTTCTGACTCGGCAACTACAGAAATTGTGCTGCCAAATAAAAACTGAAAGCAGGGAGCTTTGGCATTGGCTTCAGTTAAGTTGGTAGGAACTGAGCACACACACAGGGGTTTTGGTTCATGCTTCCTGTGGCCAGCTTCAGCACTTTCATACATAACCAGCCTACTTTGCATTTCATTATGTCTCTTCAAGCTCTATTTTAACTCTAGATTTGGAGGGGCTTGGCCCTGGAGGTCATTTAAGAGTGTTAGACAAAAGGTTCTCTATATTAAACTAATTCTCTAAAGTAATGATCTTGCCCCAGTTACATGAGTTGTGACCAACCTTAAAATTATCGCTTTCCCTCTGTTTTCCAAATAGTTAACTAAAGCAAAAAATGTCTGTCATGGAGGGCAAGAGATTATTAAACTATATGCATTTAATGTGAGATCCATATATTAATTCTTAGCACAGATGAGCAAACATTGCTTTCCATAGATACCCTGGTGTTACTGCTGGAACTGGGAGTTCTTCTTCCCCCAGAGTAGGTCTGTGAAATTTTGGATTGTTAAAAATGATGAAAAACATCTTGACACACAGGGAGGATTAAAAACAAAGATACTGTTTGCTGCGCTACTACAAACACCCCTGCAACTGAAGCTCAGGTGTTTACCTGCTGGCTTTGGAGCCTTCAGTGACTGAGTTCTTCCCAACCAAAGCAGTTAGAAATCACTAATGAATGTCATATTCTTCGTTAGTCATCGTACACCAAGATCTAGGGCTTGAAAACAAACAGCTGCTAGACTGGAGATACATCTAGGATTATTATGGCTGGCAGTATGGCAATGATTTCAATTTTTTGGACCGTATCTTTTGAAAGACTGAAAAAGTACTGTATTCAAAAATAAACATTCATGGGCAAACATGAAGCTGGCAGTACAGAAGGAGTTCAATTTTATCACTGCAGTGCTGGCTGTGCAAGTCCTTTTTTTCAGCGATTGTATTTTGTTGGAGGAAAGAGGTGGTTTCTCATTGCAGGAGTCCATCCGTGCTCTGGGTCCTCCCCACCCCACGGCATGACCTGACTTCCCTACAACAGCTCAGATTTGGCTGATTATTGATCAGATCCTCTTGTGAAATCCAAAATGCAAGGGACCTTTGCATGACCTTAGGAAAGTTGTCTTCCCTGAGCCTTTCTCTTGCTGGCACACGTGCATGGTGTAGGGTTCGTGCTTTTTCTGTTTCTGGCTCATAGAAAACCTTGTTCCTATTGGATGTATTCAATGGTACGGCTGGATCTGCTCATCAGATGAAGTACAAAATCCTGCCTGTACCCATTTATGTTCTTGTATACCCTTTTTATTCTCTTTTTTTCCCCTGCAACATGGATATTTTTAGCCCAAGAGCTCTCATTTGTACAACTCGTTTACATTTCCCCTTTTACTTGGCTTCACTACTGATACCCAGAACTAGTCACAGACTCTGTGTTAGGACAAGGCGCTCAGCCTAGGAGCTGCCTTACGCTGCAGTGATGCCTAGGTTGTTCCCACTCTCCAAAGGGTAAAAAAGCTCCCCTTCCCCTGCCTTTTGGTGACCCAGAAGCCTCCCTCCCCTCTTCTTCCCCCTGCACATATCCCATCCTACCTGCACCAGTAGGAGGGAGAAAGTCACTCTTGGGTTGTAATGCATTTTAGATCTTCCTGATGTTGCAAGATACAGGACTCGTAATAATTTCTCTCCGTGTTAAATGTTGATTTATTCTTTTCCATAACACATCTATTCAAAGCTTCATGCCGTCAGGTTTCCACCATCGCTCTGTGTGTGTGCCCTGTTCACACGTCAATACTCATTAATATCGGATGTCCTGTCAATGCCCTGTATTGACATTGAAGTGGGCCATGCATTTCAAAGCGCATATTGACATTTAGGGATTGCCTGTATCAATCAAAGATTTTTCTCCCAAAGGAAGGAAGAGCCCAACCAAATAAACAAAAGGTCCCTCTGTGATGTGCAGCCTTTGCTGCTGAAACATAGACAGGAAAGAACATGATTTTATTTTTTTTTTATCCTAAAGAACAGTTCCCTGTGAGACTGTGGTACACAACTCACTGAGATAGGTGGATGGCTGGAGGTCGATTTGTGAGTTTTTCTACCCTTGTTTTCATGGATGGCTTAAAAGTAGCACGAAAGCCGCTCTTCAGGTTGAAGCCCCATGCCCATGGCTGCAAACTTCAGAGCCCTGGAGATGATGAGGAAAGCTGGGGGAGCCTGAGCACACCGTGCAGGCAGAGCAGAATCGCTAATTGAGATAACTTAATAGTATAGCTCTGATGAGCAGATTGTTGATGCTGCATTTCTCCAGCAAAATGCATTTGTATGCATTATGGCTCATAAACACACCGGCCAAATTCAGATGGAAGCTCAGGCTGCGTGCATTTCCAAGGGAGTTCGTTGCTGAGAGATGAATTTCCCGTGCTGTTTTCCTGTGCTTTAGTTTCATTTTTTGGGGGTTACAGAGGTTAGGTTGTTGGAGGTGCATCCTGTAGGCAGTGGGTCCTCCACAGATGGCAGGGGGCTGCCCCCACTTCTCTGCATGTCCTCACTGGACCAGGGCCTGTCAAATCCCACTACTTCTGGGAGTCACTTTTCAGGGAGTTGTCAAGGAGTGTGCTGGAAAGAAGCAATTGCACGAGTAACTTTTCTGGGGAAGAACTGGGTGGTCTGACTTGGAGGCTAAGGAGTCAGCAAGCCATTTCTGGCACTCGCCAGCTCGCCACGCTGCTGCCCTCTGCGACCTTGGGCAAACATCCTCATCTCGCATGGTGTTTCCCTTCGCTGCAAGAAGTCCTTGCTTCCAGAATGGAAAGGGTTTTACTCTCCATAAACAAACCTGATCCTGGCATGGACAACACGTTTGGCTACAGTGCTACTGTGAGGCACCAAAATAGCCCTAATTCTGCACAACAGGGCTGCGGAGACCACCCACAAACTGATGTTCGGCCTCTTGCACATAGGAAAGGGTGAGCCTAGATAGCGTCTCTGTGCCCTTGTCATTGTGGTTGATTTGTCCACAGTTCACCAAAGTTGTGGGCATGGAAACAGGCTCGGTCTGCTGGGCCTACATCACTCCTGGGACATGGGATGGCCAGCGCTTGGCACAGAGCTCTTGTGTGTGGAGAGGCATCAAAGGCCCTAAGTAGAGACATGGATGCTTTTGCCATCACTATCCTCAGTGCTTGAAGAAGCCAAACACTGACTCAAGAGAGGGGCTGTTGCACTGGTCACTGGCTAATTGCTTCAAGATCCACTGTGGGCCAAGTGGCAAATGGCTCTCAGGCCATCCTCTACATACCCTTTGTTTAAATATAAGTGTTGCTGATGAAATCCTGATCTCTAGGGGGTTTCTAGACTGTACTGGACTCTGGGTGGGATCCATGTTCCCATGTGGTACCCCATCCATGGGGTATTTGTTACATATTCATTACAGCTACAGACAAAGCCTACCAGCCTGTTGTCATGGAGGTCTTGTGGTGGTGTTCACCCATCACACACTTGGCTTGTGGGTCACAACAGGTCTGAATCAAGCTCTGTGGTCACCGTCAGCCACCACTTCAGTTTTGTAATACCAGCTTCTCCAATCTCTCCTTCAGTTCTGCCCACTGTTGATAGTTCCTTAAGTTTCTTTCCTAACTTCCTTCTGTTAATAGCTTCACTCATATTTTACATTTTTCCTAAATCTGTCTTCTGCCCACCCATTTTGTGTCCTGTTTACCACAGAAACTCCTTTGCGTTATGTATTCAGTAAGAAATGCCTCTCTCTGTGAAATGCCTTCTGCCTGCAAACGCGCCGTTTCCCTTAAGACTTCCAGCAATGATCTCTGAAAATATCCACACCACTTCACGGAGAGCTTGTCTCTGGTGTATTCAGATGTCAAACTGTTTGTGTCTCGGCTTGGAGCAGACACTGTCTCATTTGTGTGCAAAGCCCTACCATGCACATGGGACACTTCTTAATAAATAATAGCCCTGGATTCGTCTGCTGCATCCTATAGTAAAATTGGAAAATAAACCCAAACTTTTCCGAGTTGAGGACTGCCTCTCCTCACTCTTTTCCCTGCATCTTAAACTATTTTTTTCTGTGCTTCCATTAAGCTTTTGCGATTGCATTTTCCAGCATGTGAGAGCTCCCCCTTGAACAAAATTGGGCTGAAAAATTACCTACAGATTACCTATGGGCAATCTTCCTGGGAAAGGTGGAGTTTTTTCTGATGGGGATGACATTGTAGTCTCTAATGCCATTTTCTTTTTCCAAGCCTGAACACTGGGTGAGGTGACCAGGAGAAGGCTGATGCACCTTATATGTGCCAAATCTGCCATGGACATGGGGGATCTCACTCCATCCCCGCAAGGAAGGGAAGGACCTGTCCTCTGACACAGAGCTGGGCCAAGCAAGGCTGAACTAAGCAGCACGTAGCTGTTTTCCTTCAGTTTTCACGCCATGCTCATCGCTGCCATGTCCAAACTGGTTGTGGTGGTAGGGCTTCAAGCGACATGGGGACACATCAGTCACACACTGTTTGCTTCCCTCTCCCCTCCTGCCTGGCTCCCCGCTGTCTCCCTTTTCCACTGGTTGAGTTGCATGTGGTATCCCGAGCTTTTGCCTAATTGGGGGTAAAATAAAGCAAAGTGGGTGATTTTAGAAGCTGGGGTAGCCATTGCAAGGAAATGATGGGTATTGTGGAAATCAGCAAAGCAACAGCACAGCAGTATCAGGGGAGTGTAAGGCACTGTGGAACCAGACAGCCTTCTGGTCCTTCTCTCTGTGAGTCTGCTTATTTTAATATAAAAGTGTCTGTATTTGCAGGGGAGGTGTGTGTGGAAGCAAAGAGGGCTCTGAGGGAGCTTGAAAGGAGGGATGTTGTAAAGCTACGGCAGCAGCGCCGTGTTGCTAGAGACGCCTACGTGCCTATTACACCCTCCTGCTTTTCTGCCAGTCGACCCCACTCTTCTCGAACAAGCAGGATATTTCAAAACATGAAAAATCCCTCTCTCCAAGGGATGTTGCATAGTTAAAACAGCAGCTAATCTGCGAGGTGACCAACAAGCAACACCACCAGAGGGCTCTGGGTTTGTTTGTGCTCACGAGCGTGTCTGCACATCACACCCCCTTCTCCTCTCCAGAGCCACCAGAGCTATTGCAGTCGAGAGGAATCCTGCTCGGCACAGAAGCCAACTGTGAAACAAAGCCGTAGTGTCCTGACCTGCAGTTTGTACGGTGGATGGCTTTAAAATAAGGGCTCAGCTACTAATTGATCTGTCTGTTAGCCTGCCAGATTGGAAAAAATATCATCATTTTAAATGCTCGTATATGACCAAACAGCACTGGGTTTGTTTTCTTCTGATCAATGTGGCAGCAGCAAAATGGAAAGGGGAAATAAAGGTAGAGAGAGAACAAAGTTTTAGTGTCTAAAGGAATTCAGTGCACTCAAAATGAAGCGTTAGTCTGTGGAAGAGAAGTGGGGGAGAGAAAGGCGGACTTCATGGAGGGGCAGAGTGCTCCCCTTTCCCCTCGTATCTCAGCGATTCGAATCTGCACCCAAGGTGGCACCAACTGGGGCTGCCATCCCTTTCCTGGCTGGAGCAGCCCAGATCCGTCCCCCCATGAAAACCCAGCCCCGTGCACCCACTCTGCTCCCCCTCCTGGGTGGATCGTCCCTGCTGGGGCTTGCAGCAGCGAGGGAGTGTCCTTGGCGTGGCATTGCTCACACCTTCATATCCTCTTTCCTGATGAAGAGTTAGAATATTTCCTTCCCAGCAGGCTGTGCCGAGTGAATTGCAGCCATGCAGGAATTTGGGCCTCTAAGCCAGGCTGCCACAGGTCTTGAGCCCATTCCCAACTCTCAAGAGGAGTACATGGAAGTTGGTTTCTCTTAATCTGTCCTGTTTCACGTCAACTCTGCTGCACACCAAACACATCAAACATGCTGTACGTACACGTGCCACTGTACAGCAGTAAGCAGAAATTACTGCAAGTCTGTTCTTGTAGCAGATGTTCTTGCAACTCCACAGAACAGAGCAGTAGGACATTAATGAAGAAAGAAAATCAGAATAGGCAGGAATAGCCTGCCTGGCTTGATCTTATGCTGAATTTTTGGAGAAGAAAGTAGTAAGAAGCTGGGAAGCGTGGTCAGGGATGAGGCTCTGCCCCCGGAGTCCTTGGAGTGAAAAGACCTGACCTCAATCAGAATAAAACTGGGGGGCTCCAAAGGATGGGCGACCCAGAGTCTTGGCAGGATGGAGCATGAGAGATGGCCAGCCAGGTGTCTTGGGCATAAATTGTAGTTGGCACTTTAATAATCTTGCAGCCCTCGCTTTGGCAGGCTGATAGATCTTTTCAGAATCAGGAGGACATTTGAAAAATGTATTTGCTGGACTAGATTTTAATTTGGGGGCCTGTCAACCTTGGCACTGTCCTTTCTCCTAAAGTAAGGTCACGATGATGTCCTTAGCCCGTGGAATACGTGCCTCTCCCCGGGATTTAAATCTCTGAGACATAATGTGATTCATGGTGCTGTTAATACCTTCAGGTCTGCCAGTTCTTGCGATTTGATTGCAAGTTTTGCAGTCATGTTTGATTTGGAAAGGGGGCGGGAGAATGATTGTGGCTGTTATTGTTGTGGCTTTTTTTCATTTGGCTTGAAAACTTTGACTGTGAAATTGTGAAATTATGGGGGAATGTATTTAGGTTGGATTTTTTTGGCTAGTACCAAAGACCTATTAAAAGTGACCCAGATGTATTCCTTTTTATGAATACTTAGGAGAAGCAGTTGCACGGACTGAAAACTGCATTTCTGTGGCTCAGGATTGGTACCAGAGAGCCCAGTGAGCCCCTCACCTCTGGCTGTGTCCCAAGGTCTGAAGCCGCCCCTGGCTCCCAAATAACTGTGCTGTTCTATCCATATTTGAGGACAGGTACACGTTTGACTGCACAGATGGACCCAAACTTGTGCTTCCCATCTTTTTACTATATTTCAGCAATGTCATTTGTCTTCCTTGTGTAACTTCCCTTTCAGCTCCTCTTTCCTAGGATCTTTTTTCCTAGGAATTCTGTCAGTCTCCCGCCGCTTCACATGGAACTCCCTATGCTCAGGAGTTTGATTTATTGGAGTCCTTCAGCGTTAATAGTTTCCTTTACCTCTCATTTGGCATCTCTTGCAAAATTAGAACTCTTCATGCAAATAAACATTGTTTATATTAATAAGAAAAATAGCAGCAAAATTAGATCTTGGTTCGTTTGCTGCTGTGCAACAGCTTTTTCTAGCTGGGAAGGTATCCGCTTGAGGCTGCCCTTTGTCTTTTACCTTTAGGCTTTTATAGAAGTCTGTCAATTTTCTCCCTCTCCTAGACATTAACCTTTAGCGAGAAACAAGGTCGGGGGATTTAGAAATCCAGATAGCGAATCTTTGCTGTTCTTCCCTCGTCAAACAAGGCTGTAATATCCTCAAAGAGATCCAGTCAGCAAGGGAAGCATCATCTCCTCTCTGCTTGCTCCCCTTGCTCTCTTTTCTCCCTGCCTGAAATGAGATTAAACAATTAAATACATAAGTATTCTTTCTTTGCTGCCTGCATATAGTATTTTTAAATTTCATTATGTAGTATTTTTCTTTCTTCACTGCCCTTCATCTGCTGTTTGGTCTTTTATGCGGGAAGATTGTCACCGTCATGACAGAGCTGTCGTTCTCAAAGGCATTTTAAAAACCTGTTTTTTTTACCCACTCCTGCAAGGAGAACAAGAGAGGTTAATGCTGATAACTTCTGCTTTATCTCAGATTTTATGTATAGATCTTGGTGGATGTTTTATTTACACATATCTGCAAAAATCGAGTAATTTCCCATTAAAGGTGCTTATAGATTTCTAAAGGCGCGTCAAAGCTGTGCGGCTCTGAAAAGTGTAGTGAGGTCTAACAGGCACAAACAGAAAAATCAGCAGTTTTACTTCTTCCAGTTTTAGAATGTGTCCACTTTAACAACTTGAAATACTATAAATATTTGCAGGCATTTTTCAAATAACATCAGATCTAATAGACGCTATTTAAAGTTGCTAAACATTAGGCGTTGTGTTATTCAACTGATCTTCTGAAAAATGCGTTCTTCTTTTCTTGTAATTAATCTCATTAAAAAGTCTTTAGCTGGTATGGAGAAATAATGGATCTTTAATGTTTTGTTTGATATTGAAAGCAAGTCTTGTAGTGAGACATTAAAAAGTAGTTCTAATGTGCCGCTCAGCATGCGTGAGCGCTCACAATTGGTGATGCCTAATGGAAGTGTGATCAAAACTGCAGCTTAGGCCAAAAAACTGCGTGAGAAATGTGCTGAGGGAGGACGGGGTGGGTAGGGTGGTACCTGGGGACCAGCATCCTCCTGCTCTGAACCCAACAGCCCCTGGGGAAGCCACACGTCTTTAGTGTCGGGCCTTGGTAGTTCAAGAAGCCACATATCCCGTGCTACCAATGTGTGGTCCTCTTTTATGGAAAAAATAAATAATAATAAATATATTCTTA
>NW_010189414.1:1423-2699 GCF_000695765.1 Mesitornis unicolor | reverse complement strand
ATTATATTATTATTGTTATTTAATTTATTATTATTTCACATAGTCATCCGAGGCCAAACGTAACCCATGCGAGTGTCAGCAGTGGGCAGGAGAGGGAGCCAGGGGCACAGCCTGGCCCCCTGCCTGTGCCAGCACTGAAGCCCAGTGTTGGGCATCGATTCGAGCTGGGTACGTCGTCACCCGTGAGTCTGGCCAAGCCATTGCCACCCACCTGTAGCGATGACACTCACAGACGGGTCCCATGTGGGTCTGGGAGTTATTGGAGAGCCTTGGATTAAATATCGAGCCACGTGCTTTCAACTTGCCGCTTGTTCCCAAGCCGGAGCCGTGCCGTCCGGCTCCTCCATGACGCAGGAACGCAGCGGGGGCGAGGGAGAGCCGGGTGTCACCTCCTTGGAGGGTGATGGTGAGATGAGAGTGGGTTTAATGGAGCGCGAAAAGGGGTTTAGCCCAAGATCT
Source organism: Mesitornis unicolor (assembly GCF_000695765.1). Classification (NCBI taxonomy): domain Eukaryota; kingdom Metazoa; phylum Chordata; class Aves; order Mesitornithiformes; family Mesitornithidae; genus Mesitornis; species Mesitornis unicolor. The sequence continues at coordinate 2,240 of NW_010189414.1, read as the reverse complement.
GAGGCTTTTAATGTAGCACCAAAAAAAGGCAACAATTTTCTACTGATAGGAAGGAGGAGATGGGGACAGGAGCTGCACGTCAGTCCCCAGCCTGAGCCCAGGGAGAGGTTTCGAGGCTCACAGCCCCCAGGGGAGCTGGAGGTGGCCATAGGGCCACCAACACACCGGTGGGCATCACAAGGGGATGCTGGGGATCATCGACCACAGCCATGCTCATGGGTCTGCCCAGAGAAAGTGCTTAGTTTTGAGTGGGAAGGCATTGTGCAGCTGAGACATTGATGGGAAACAGGACCAACTTGCCAAAAAAAAGGCCTTAGGATTGTAAAGAATGGTGTATTTGACTCAAATTCAATTTTATATTGCAATGCTCAGGCATCTTGTGAAAAAATACCCGTCACCCCCTTTACTGTGTAAATAGGTTGTGAGTGGTTTCTCCCAGCTTCTTTTCACCGTGGAGGGACTGTGAGACTGTGATTGGGGTCCAGCCCCTGCTCCAACGCATGGTGCAACTTCGGGGGTGGTACGTGGTGTCCTGTCATCTCCGCTGACCAGTGGGTGCCCTCTTTGGGCATCTTCCAGTGGTGGTGAGACTCAGCCAAGGTTCTTCTAGGTCCTGTAGGGTGGCTGTGAGCAATGTCAGGAGCATCCAAAGCTGAGCTGTGGCCTGCTTCTGGCTTCTGCGGCCTGCTTCTGGCCTCTGCGGCCTCCTAAAAGCACAGCCACGTTCAGACCAGGAGGCTTTGGGTGTTGGGACCTGTGTACACTTTGTACAAGGGCTGCGGTGTGGAGGCAACGCGGAGCAGAGGCTGCGCTGGGC
>NW_010189414.1:1083-1368 GCF_000695765.1 Mesitornis unicolor | reverse complement strand
CAACGGGGGGGCCTACCGGGGGGGTGGGCTTGTAGCTGCTCCCAGCCATTGCTGGTGAGTGAGGCTGCTTGGGCCCACGCAGGGTCCCCTGAGGGCTTCGCTAGAAGAGACAGCAACAACAAAAAAAAACCTCAAAATCCATTTATCAATTTACTGAGGAAATGCCTGAGGATCACCCTCCACCCATTGCGCTTGAGGCAGGGGGGGCACATAAGTGTTGAGACCTCCCCCCACTCCCGCCCCAGACCAGGCTGGGCTGGCATCAGCTCTGGCTCTCCATTTCCT
>NW_010189414.1:0-996 GCF_000695765.1 Mesitornis unicolor | reverse complement strand
CATCTGCTCTGGGCTAAATCCGGCTCAGGCTGCTGCAGCCGCTCCAAGATGGGGATTTCGGGATGCTGTGGGGTTGGGAGATCTCTGCTGCTGGTACCCGCAGCCACCCTGCCATCCCCAGCCCTGCTTTTCACCCAGGGACAGGATTTTCAGAGGCTTATTGGGATCCTGTGATGGGTTACCCTGCTTGGGACCCATCCTGGGACACCACATCCCCCAGTCGCTTTGCTGGGGCATGAAGCGTCCTTCTGGCAAGGAATCAGGTGCTGGGGACATCACCTCCCGAGCCAAGGCCAGAGCAGACACAGATGCCAGCGTCAGCCCAGACCTGGGGGGGTTTGGGTAGAAGGACCCCGGAGGGGGCAGCACCTCTTTTTGTTTCTTGGGAAGGGGGAAAAAATGGGATAACTTGTGCTTTGCCCATCCCTGGTGTCACTTGGCCGTGGGCGCAAGGGATACAGGGGATGCTCTTGTGCTCACCAGCAGAAAATCTTCTTTTTTTGCTTTTTTTTAATAAGGATTTCTAGCTGAGCCACAAGAATTTGTACCAAATTTCATTTCCAGATGAGTGGGGTTGATGGATGTGCTCAAGCACAAGTGGATTTTGACCAGTCTTTTGCCAGATTTTTGACAGTCCCATAGGACCTGCACTTATGGTGTCGCAACATGGGCACCCTCAGCATCCCCAGACCAGGCTTTGGCTCAGTTTTTTTCACTGCTGGGTGTTTTTGTGTGTGCCCACTTGTCAAAAATCTGGATTTGGAGATGTTGCTGTGGAGTCCACACCCCCTTTAAATGTTTAAACAAGCAAATGCAAAATGATGTCATGAAGTGTCTTTAGTGGGAAGAGTAGAGGGGCTGGAGGATACATGGTAGGTGAGGAATGAGATGCAAGAAGTGTTTCAGGTCCCTGTCCCACGCCTGGCTGGCAATCAGGGCTGATACTGGTGAGAAATGCAGCATCTGAGGGACCTGGCCAGGCTGAAGCCATGGGCT
>NW_010189413.1:8280-9779 GCF_000695765.1 Mesitornis unicolor | reverse complement strand
GATATCATCCCCCCGTCCCCGGCGTCGCAGCGAGGAGCCTGCACGCCCGGCCGGGGAGCGCCCTCCCGTGGGCGCTGCTTTGCCCGGTGCCGGACAGTCTGGTATGGGATCCGGTAGCGAGCCTCATTGCTTGGTTGTTTTTTGGGGAGGGGCTGATGCATGCTGGGGGATGCTCGGTGGTGGTGCTCACCTTGTCCTTTTTTCTCTTGCCAGGTGCTGGTGCCCACCCGTGTGGGACAGATGTACGTCTACGACTCCCCAAAGGGCGAGCAGGATGAGTACGATTTCCCTCGCCACCTCCTCTCCACGGGATCCCAGGAGATCTACGATGTGCCGCCTGTCCGAGGAGGGGTCCCGAGCCAGTTCAGCCAGGAGGTGGGACTGGGCAGGAGGAGGAGGGGGTCCCTGGCTCCATCTCCTACCAAGGAGATGCTCTGGCACTGCTTAGGGTCCAAAGCTGGGAGGGCGAGCAGGATGAGTACGATTTCCCTCGCCACCTCCTCTCCACGGGATCCCAGGAGATCTACGATGTGCCGCCTGTCCGAGGAGGGGTCCCGAGCCAGTTCAGCCAGGAGGTGGGACTGGGCAGGAGGAGGAGGGGGTCCCTGGCTCCATCTCCTACCAAGGAGATGCTCTGGCACTGCTTAGGGTCCAAAGCTGGGCACATTACACCCAGAGCTCAGCCTTGGGGGCTTCTTCTGGTGTCTCCATGCTTTCTAGCTGGTGCCTGCGCTATCCCTGACACACCATCCTGTGTCCCCCTCTCTGCAGGTCTATGACACCCCCCCGATGGCAGTGAAGGGTCCCAACGGGCAGGACCCGGGGCAGGAGATCTACGATGTGCCCCCCAGCGTGGAGAAGAACCTGCACCAAACTGTAAGTGCTGCTGGGAAGCTTCCATATAAGAAAGACTCGCTTTGCAGTGGGAGCAACCACTCACTGGACCAACCTCCCCAGGGATGTGGTGGCATCCCTGGCACTGGAGGCTTTCAAGATGCGAGGGGGCAGGGTGCTCGATCTCACCTCAGGGATGAGGTTGGACCAGATGATCTTTTGAGGTCCCATCCAGGCTGGCCCGCTCTAGGGTTTTGTGATTCCCACCCTGAAGGGGATGCGGGAGGCTGGGGGTGCCCACGGGTGCACGGCTCTGTCCTGCTGCACACCCAGCGCCGTCTTGTGCACCCGGGGCTGGCACTCACACGCTCTCCCGGTGACACTGACCGTGCGTGCTGCTGCCCTTGCAGGTGTACGACGTCCCCCCCTCGGTGAGCAAGGATGTGCCGGATGGCCCGGCGCGGGAGGAGACCTACGACGTGCCCCCTGCCTTTGCCAAGCAGAAAACCTTCGACCCCTCTCGCCACCCCCTCATCCTGGCCCAGCAGGAGCCCTACTTGCCAGAGGATGTCTACGACGTGCCACCGGCAGCTGGGAAAGGCGCCTCCGAGCCACAGCTGTCCCACGAGATCTCCGATGTGGCCCCCAGGCTTAAGAAGCTGGGG
>NW_010189413.1:7024-7231 GCF_000695765.1 Mesitornis unicolor | reverse complement strand
AAGGCTGATATTGCTGACCCCCATGTCAACCCCCCACTTCCTTCCCTGTAGGGCAAGGAGGAGTTTGAGAAGACCCAGAAGGAGCTGCTGGAGAAAGGCAACATCATCCGGCAGAGCAAGGACCAGCTGGAGCACCAGCAGGTAACGGAGCCGGGGCAGGTGGGCGGTGCTGGGCACCGTGCTGGGGGGGGGCAGGGGGGTTTGGCT
>NW_010189413.1:5169-6860 GCF_000695765.1 Mesitornis unicolor | reverse complement strand
CGTGGCCACCTGTGTGGGTGGCTCCAGGGAGCGGAAGCTCGATGGCCATCCTGCCTCACACCCATCTCTCCCGCAGCTGAAGCAGTTTGAGCGGCTGGAGCAGGAGGTGACGCGCCCCATCGACAACGACCTGTCCAACTGGAGCCCCCCCCAGCACTACGGCCCGGCGCGGGGCAGCAGCGCCCTGTAGCAGCGCCCTGTGTCCCGCCGACCGCCAGCTCCTCCTCTTCTACCTGGAGCAGTGCGAGGCCAACCTCACCACACTCACCAACGCTGTCGACGCCTTCTTCACCGCCGTCAGCACCAACCAACCCCCCAAGATCTTCGTGGCCCACAGCAAGTTCGTCATCCTCAGCGCCCACAAGCTCGTCTTCATCGGGGACACGCTGTCCCGCAAGGCCAAGGCCCAGGACGTCCAGCACAAGGTGATGCACTACAGCAACCTCCTCTGCGAGATGCTCAAGGAGATCGTGGTGACCACCAAGGCGGCCGCCCTCCACTACCCTTCTCCCGCCGCCTCTAAGGACATGATAGACCGCGTGAAGGACCTCACCAACAGCACGCAGCAGTTCAGGATGGTGCTGGGCCAGCTGGCAGCCATGTGATGGCCCTGGGCTGCTGTCCCCTCCCCGTGGCTCCTACCCTGTCCCCAGACACGCATCCCCCTCTGCCCGGTGTGAGTAGACATGTACATAGAGACTCCTGTGCTCACCAGGGGCAGGGGGCTCTGCTGGTAGAGGGGTGAGGGACTGTGGCCATCATCCCCTTCCTCTTCTTCCTCCCTTCGGCCAGAGGCCAGAACTGGTTTCGGAGCTGTGCCCGTGATGAAGCAAAGCTGGGAGGTGGATTCGTGCCTGCGCCCTTCCCGCTGTCCTCTCTCCATACAAATTCCTGGCCTGGAGGCCATGGCCCCATTGAATTGGGCCAGGGATTCATCTGGTAATCTGGGGCAAGGCTGTGGCTGTTCCCCTTTTGGGTGAAGTGCTCTCCGGTGGCCAGCAGATTTTAACGGTGTGGAAGCCACCCCTTGCAGTGGGGCAGGGTGGCAGGGACGGGTGGTGCTGTCCCTGTGTAAAGCTGGGGGCTGTGGTAGGGGGTAATGGGGGAGCTGGGGGCAGGAGCCTGACCTGCACGTTCTCACGTCCTGGGTTTTGCTGTTGTACCAGCTGTAACCGAAACGCAAACTGAAATTGGTGCCTTTTGAACACAGGGGAAGCTTCCGCTGGTTCCCGGAGCTACGGAGTCGCAGCCCCCCGAAACTCAGCCCCCTGCCCCCCAGCAACATAAAGATTTGCCTAGAAACCCCCCCAGCTCCTGGGTGTCTGCGTGTGCGTGCTGTGGGCAGGGACCCTCCGAGGAGGGGTTGGGGTGCCCTGTCTCCCCAAAAGACATCACAGTGCATGGAGGGTGGGAATGAAAAGGGGTTTGCTGGGGGACTCTGACCCATAGGGGACAGGGGGACCTGGGGAAATAAGGGGAGTGGCATTGGGGGACAGCAAGGCCACCCCTGTGCCAGCTGTGGAGCACGTTGCCAAGGTTCCTTGTGGGTTTCCCGTGTGGTCTTGATGTGGTGCAGGCCGTGCCCTGTGCCAGTGCCATCCCTCTCCTGTTGCTCAGCCAGGCCATGCCAGGAGCCGTGGAGCTCCAGGAGGCTCTGGCAGCTCCAGACCACCAGCGCAGCTGCAGGGCCA
>NW_010189413.1:4541-5093 GCF_000695765.1 Mesitornis unicolor | reverse complement strand
CTGCACCACCTGGACGGTGCAGTCCATGGCTGCCTGCACACTGAGGAACATGGCAGTGGTGACAGCGGCTGCTCTGGGCGCGGGGCGTAGGTGCAGCATGGGCTGCGTCAGGAAGCCCCAGGCACCCTTGGAGTGTGGTCAGGTCATGGCCTGGCACATCTGGCGCTGGTTGAGCACGCTGGGACTCGGTGCCGCAGTGCATGCAGTGAGGGGTCTGCGGGGAGGGGATGGGAATGGGGCAAGTGATGTAGCCCTGGGACATCCCCGTGGGACTCTGTGCTGAGCCAGGATAGCACCTTGAGGAGCCTGACCCGACACCAGCCCTGCTGTGCCCCTGGGATGATGGGGACAGCAGCACCGCAGTGCTCCAGGCACTCCTGCCAGGCCCCCCTGCCTCCACAGACATCCCCAGCACCCCCAGTGCCACCACCCCTGGCTGCTCCCCTGTGCCCCAGCACCCACAGTACCGACAGGGAACCAGAGCCCGGTGCCCCGCAGGTGGCTGTTGAGGGCCTTGCGGGTGACGCCGGGCTCCACCGCCACCGAGAAGTC
>NW_010189413.1:1644-4155 GCF_000695765.1 Mesitornis unicolor | reverse complement strand
CTGTGCTGCTCTCGCACCACCATGGCTGTGGAGACGTTTGGGGCCCCCACCACGGCCCTCAGGGTCTCCATGAAGTCAGAGGGCAGGGGCAGGGTGGAGGGCAAAGGTTCTGTCAGGGCAGGGACAGGAAGGTCCAGCCTGGGGGCTGTGGGTCTGGGACCCTCACCCGCAGCGGAAAGCACAGGGTTCCATGTGGACCACTGGCCCTCAGTGCCCCCCACATCGCCCGTGAACCCTGTGCCCCCAGCCACCCCCAACTGGGAGCTGTAGCTCCACCGCCCCAGGCCCCCCCAACCGCAGCACCCCTGCAGAGCCATGGTGGGGACAGCCAGGGCCAGGACATGGACCCTGCCCTCCTCCTCACTGGCCCTTCCCCTCCCATCCTGCCGTCTTAAGGTGGCTCCGGTTGCAGGGCCGGGACAAGCATCCCCTCTTGAGTGGGGGTCTCTGTGCTTCCAGCAGCCACACTGGGGGTCCCCATGCCCGGCCAAGCGTCCCCAGAGCTGAGGAGCTGCCACCACACCTGGCCTTGCACCCACACGTGCACCCAGGTGTCCCCATGCCTGTCCTTGTCCCCACATGTGCACCCAGGTGTCCCCATGCCCAGCCAGGTGTCCCTGTGGGAGGCCACATGTCCTCACACCTGCCCTGGTGTCCCCACGCCTGGGGTACACCCAGGTGTCCCTCAGCCTGCTCAGGTGCCCCTGCACCTGGCCCTGTGTCCCTGCCTCGCTCGGGTGTCCTCGGGGCGGCCACGTGTCCCCAGGCCTCCTGCCCTCCTTCCACAGGGCTTCCCATGCCCCCCCACACTCCTGTGACCATGACTGGCCAGGTGGCCCCATACCCACTGCATGCCCCTGTCCCTGGCCACACGGCCCCAGCCATCCGTGCCCCCACTCCCACCCATCCCGGTGCCGCAGCGAGCGGGCAGTGCGGAGCATCGTGTCAGCGCTTTATTGCCAGCCTCAGTTGGCCTCCACGATGGAGTTGATCCAGTCACGGAGCATGGTGACACGGGCGTAGACACCGGGCGTATTTGGGTCGCAGGTGCTGCTGCCCCAGGAGACGATGCCCACCAGGGTCCAGGCGCCGTCCTTCTGGCACACCAGCGGGCCCCCGGAGTCGCCCTGCAGCAGCAAGCGAGAGCAGGGGCTGGGAATGGGGGTGCAGGGACAGGACGGGGGCTGGGGGCAAGGGCTACCTGGGGGCACCTACCATGCAGGAGGAGGCACCGTCGGCACCGGCGCACACCATCACGTCGGAGATGCGGAACCCCCAGTACTGCTTGCACTGCGCGTTGGTGAGCAGGGGCAGGGCCGCTTGCTGCAGCACTGCTGGCGTGTCTGAGTCTGCAGGACAGCAGGGAGGCATCAGCACCCGCACGGTCCCAGGTGGCCAGGGGATGGGGACAGGGACAGGGACTGAGATGGGGACGGGGATGAGGATTGGGAACGGGATGGAGATCAGGATGGGGCCGGGGAGGTGCAGTACCATTGGGGTTAGTGAGCCCCCAGCCGGTGGTGACACAGGTCATGCCCCCTGGGAAGTCATCGGTGGCCTGGGGCAGGCAGACGGGGGACACGCGGTTGGACATTCGCGCCGGGGTGGCCAGTTTGAGCAGGGTGATGTCGTTGCGGATGGTCAGCAAGTTGAACTTGGGGTTCTTGAAGACCTGGAGCAGGCGGCACCGCTCCCAGCAGCCGCACCCCCGGCCAGGGTGACGGGCACTGGGAACTCCACAGGGACCAAAGGGGACTGACAGGGACCCGTGGGAACCAATGGGAACCCTAGGGACTGACAGGGATCCTGGAGACTGGCCCTGTAGGTCCTGGGCTGATGGGGTCCCTGACATTCAGAGCCCAGCCCCTGGCAGCAGGGACGCAGAGGGGACTCACACAGAGCCCGGGGAGCAGCCCTCAAGGCCCGGGCTGAAAGAGACCCAGGGAGCAAACCCCAAACCCAGGGGCAGAGGGGTGTCAGGGACACCCCAGGGACCAGAAGACCCCAGCACGAGGGCACCCGCAGCCCCAGGGCTTTCTGTGACGGCTCAGGGACCCTGCGGGCACACGGCCCCCACGCTGGCGGTACCTTCTCGATGGTCAGCCTCTGCTCATCAGGGGAGGGCGAGTCCTGGTCGTAGGCACCCACCACCACGGTGTCGGTGGTCCTGGGCACAGGCAGGCCATCAGCACCAGGCACAGGAACCGGGGGGACCCGGGGACCCCACTCCTGTGCCCATCCCTGGGCTGGTGTGTGGCAGAGCCGGCGCCTACCTGACGCCGCAGTGGGCAGCGGTGACCACCCAGTTCTCACTGATCAGCGACCCGCCGCAGAAGTGGAAACCATCGTAGCGCTGGTGGGGAGAGCGGCCGTCAGCACCCGGCACCAATGGCACCGTTGTCAGGGTGCTCTGTGCCCGACCCTGCCCTGACACCCCAGCACAGCACCAGCACAGCCCCAGCACAGCACCCAGCACAGCCCCAGCACAGCCCCCAGCACAGCCCCAGCACA
>NW_010189413.1:389-1313 GCF_000695765.1 Mesitornis unicolor | reverse complement strand
CCCGCCCCACCCCAGCCCCCCGCACCACCCCCAGCACAGCCCCAGCACAGCACCCAGCATAGCTCCAGCACAGCACCCAGCACAGCACCCACCCTGCACCCTGGTCCCACCGCAGGCACTCACCTGGAGGGAGACCTGCCATGGCCAGGACCCCGGCACCGCTGGCTCCCCGTTGACGATGCGGCTGTAGCCGTGGATGACGGGCGTGATGGCGGGAACACCACAGTCTGCGGGGCACAGGCAGCCGTGGGACAGGGGCTCTGGCTGCCCCAGACCCATGCAATCCCCATTTGCACTCCCCTGAACCCCTCACCCACCCCCCTCGCCCCACAGCCCCACGCACTGTCCAGGGAGAGGGTGGCACGGGCAGAGCCCGCCAGCGCCAGGCAGCTCAGCAGCCACAGCAGAGCCATCGCTAATTGTGGGGAGAGACCCTGCCTGGGGCTCGGTGTCTCTTATAGCCACCCCTGGGCATGGCCCCACCGCTGGCCTTGCCACCACGGCCTCGGGAGATAGCGTGGCACCCGGCACAGAGCAATGGCACCGTGCCATCCCTGGCACTGTGGCCATTGCCCAAACCCTGGGTGCCCTGCAGGCCTGGCCCCAGGAATGAGTAGGGACGCCATGCGCTACTCAGGGGGCCGGCAGGGCTGAACTCTGCCGACTAAACCTCAGATGCTGCTGTGCACCTGGTTGCCCAGGGGTCAGCCATGGCCCCTCACGGCTGACATTGCCACAGAATCGCCAGCAGGACAGGGGAGGTCCCTGCCCACTTGCTCCATGCTGGGGAGGAGGGAGGCCACCCCTGGAGTTGTGGGTCCTGTGCTGGACTCCCCCATACGAGAGACAGAGAGAGAGAGAGAGAGAGATGTACTGGAGAGAGTCCAGGGAGATATGGCAGGGGCAGGGGCGTCTCTGATGGGG
>NW_010189413.1:0-320 GCF_000695765.1 Mesitornis unicolor | reverse complement strand
CAGGAAGGATCCCCTGACTCTCAGGACACACATTTCCACTGTGGGGTGACAGAGCGCTGGCACAGGTTGCTCAGGACAGATGCAGAGGCTCCATCCATGGAAGACTCAGAAGCCACCTGGGCACAGTCCCTGCTGGACTTGGACCAGGTGAACTCCAAGGTCCCTTCCAACCTAAACCATCCCAAAACCAGGTGACAGCCCCATGCACCAGGCCAAGGAGCACCTTGAAGCCAACACAGAGACCCCACCACTGCCAACTCACAGCCAAGGCCATCAGCTCCAGGTGCTGTGCTCCCAGGCCCCATCCTGGCACTGTGCCG
>NW_010189412.1:13196-58029 GCF_000695765.1 Mesitornis unicolor | reverse complement strand
GGCCGGCCCAGCCCTAAACCACGACAGCCCTGTTAAATTTGCAAAGACTATTGCTTTTTCTCAGAGCTTACACTCAAGTTGGGAATAATGTACAAAGTGTATTTAAGGTAGAAATTAATCCAGACTGCTAGCTATAAACCCAAACGTGGAGCACGTCCTGGTGGAGACTAGAGGTCATTTTGGGTAAAGATTCATGTTGTCCATGATTATGGCTACAACTGTCTAAAATAATGGTCACTGTTTCAGTGTAATGGTAAAAACAGAAAGCTAGGGAAGGGAGAGGGAAGGCTGTTGGACTTAGTGACACTCAAGTGAGGTGTTTATCATGAAAGGTTTTGGAGTTTAGATCAATCTTCGGGTACTGGCTTATCCCAGCAAGGGCGTCACTAAGAGGGAAATCAGGATCTCTTGCTCTCAGTAGCACGGTAGCCTGTGTTGGGATGGTACCCATCAAAACAAACGAGAAGGCCATCTTTGTTGAGATGGGTATAATTTTTGCCTGCCAGATCTCCACCAAGCCCTTCCTGATCTTGCTGCTTTATACAACCTTCCCTCAGAGCAGCTGCTGTGGAAAGATGGGGACAATAAACCAGGATGGAAGTAAGAGCTCACCCTGGCACCATCCCCTGCAGGGCTCTGTGTGGTGCTTTGGGCAGAGGCTGTATCCCACCTGCCTCAGCAGTGCCAGGCACCACCTCCACAGTGGTGCCACTGCCTCCCTGCTGCTGGGGCAGACTAAATTGGCCAGGCCTGAAAGCCTGAACAGGGAAGCAAATGGTTAATAGGTGAAGCTAAGACGAGCAATGGATTTTATCTCCCTAATGGATGTAAGAAATAAGGCAGGTGCAGTCATTCCACAATTTTTAAGGTTTGTGATGCAGACTGAAATACAGTATACTGGCATTTTGGGAAGTGGTTCCATTTGCTTGTGTATTTAGAAGGTAGCTGTGATATTAGTGATGCCCTGCTCAGTGCTATTCAGGACACTATATTGTCGGAGATGTACAGATAAGCTTCAGTAAAATAGGAAAGACCAAGAGGCTTAAAAGATCCAAATCAGGGAAAGACAGAAGTGCCTTGAAAGTGCTTAAACTTAACAAATGGCTTAAATACTTTGTTCAGACTAAACTGAGCTGTTCACTCCCTTACTTAATTATACTCAATTTATTTTCCCAAAGGTGTTTAATGACAAGGGGCTGTGCTGCTTAAACATTCATGGCTATTAAAAATTCCTCTTTTGTTTAGGGTATTTTAAAAACCAACCAACCTTTAAAAACCTTTTGCTTTTGGATTAGCTGCAGCATCCAAATACAGACAGGGCACCTGCCAGGGTAAAGGCAAGGACAGCAAAGGCCCAAGGGTCTGAGGTAGGCGAGGGGGATCACACCCATGCAGGTTCCAGCACAGATATTGTGCTCAGTGGATTGGCGGGAGTATGTCCCACTGCATGAGGAGAGACACCCAAAATAACATGGCCAGGTTCAGGCTGACTCACCACAAAGCAGCTGTGGCCATAAGCTGTAGGACTCTATACGAACATAGACACCTCAGGAGATAGCTACTGTATGGCAGCCACAGGGGACCAGGGAACCTGAGCTGGCCCCTGGCTAATGCTAGACCTCACCTGCCTGTGTTGTACTATTTTTATAGCGTTGTCTTGCCTTCGGATTGAGGTGCAGAGAGACCATGGCAAAGTGTTCATTTTCCCAGCAATTAAAATAAACAGGAGGAAAACAGTGTTTCAAAAACCAAGGTCCCAATCCAGTCTGGGCTTTAACCCATGCAAGAAGGTGAGAAGCAACAAGGTTTGCCTTTTTTCTGTAGCAACATGTCAATGAGTCACTTTTCTATGGTGAAGAGGGCTGGCACTGTGAATCTTTGAGGTGGGACGGTGCCTGGTAGACCTCTTTCTCCGCCTGTTTCCTGGCTCTTGGAGGCCCAGGCAGGCTTAAATTCAAGAGCAAATAAACAGAGGGCAAGAACTGTGTGAACTCACTATCTTGGAAGCCCCTTCTTGGCAGTTTGCTGTTTTAGCAAACAGTTTACTGCAAACATAATTGCAACAGCATGTGGTCTACAGCCTCTGGATACAGACAAACACCATTTTATTAGAGGTAGCAGAGAATGTGCCTTCATTAGATCAAAGTAAAACAATGCCTGATACAGGCGACAATGCAGCAGCAAACATGGCTTAAATATTTTCTGGACACTGAAACCCTGAGTAGTTCCCAAATATTACCAAGCATAGATCTCCAAGTATTTAATCTAAATATGTATTTTCTTGGACTGATCCTTCTCTATCAAAAAGCCAACTGAACCAACCAGCTGACTGACTGAGAGCTTGGCAGTAGCAAGCACATATGCATGAAAGTGAAAAAAAAAACCCAAACAACAGTGAAGAAGAGAGAAAAGAAGACAATCTGTCAGAGCACTTTGGGAAATCCTTGTGGTAAAGCATTCAAATCAGCTTTTGAATATCAAATGACATAAGTTTTAATATGCTCAGCATGAAACATAACAGGCAAGGGTTGCTTTAAAACAAGATGTACAACCAAGTCCTCTACTCGTGTGGACGTTATACCGTGGAAAAGAGATCAGACAAAGCTGATCAGGGATGTAGTGTAGGAAATAAAGTGTGTCTACTTCATCAAGTTCACAGTGCATTAGATGCAGAGAGAGCATTAGCTTTTGTGCCATTGATGCTGGCCACAGGCTTGTCTGAGTATGCAGCGACCATGGATGGGGAGGACCCTGTTGAGTCCTGGAATTTCTGTTATGATCTACCCACCCCTTCGGAGCAGTCAGGATTCATCTAACTGGTATTTCTGACATCCCACACAAAAAAAAAAAATTGAAAAAGAGGAATAACATTCCCCAGATAGCTTTTTTTTTTCCTTCTGAACAAGTTCTCTACCAGCTTGTATAATAAAATACACAAGAAAGAAACAAGATGAACCACAGTGCTAACTCTCCCTGTACTTTTCTTGAACCACTTAGATCAGAGGTCCTCATCTTTATGGCTCCTAGTTCTCCTGTACCAGTTCTCCCTTGTCCTGCAAAAATATTTGCTATGTTTGCTGGTTCACCCTGTCCCCATGGGCCTGTGTCCTTCCAGCCAGGAGGACAGAGGCACCTCCTGGCCATGAGAGCTTTTGCTGCTGGAGAGAAAAACACCTCCAGCACCTACAGAAGTGCACCAAGGTGAGTGCTTAAACAGCCTGGTCCTGCCACGTGGGCTGCTGATGGCTGGGCAGAAAGATACCATTACACCTGCACCAGGGAAACACAGCTTCAGAGCACACATTTTGTGGTCTGTGGCTATACCTCGTGCTCTATGTGCATTTGGCTGCAGATGAGGAGGCTCAGCATGAGGCAAATCAGGGCTCAGCTCAGCCACTGGGGCAGAGAGGGGTCAGAGCTCTGCTGGCAAAGACAAAACAGTCCAAGGTCTTTTCCACCATTTCTTCATGTGTCATGCACCGCTTTTCTTCTGCTCTGGCAAATCAAAGAATCACAGAATCACAGAGTGGTAGGGGTTGGGAGGGATCTCTGAAGATCATCCAGTCCAACCCCCCTGCCAGAGCAGGATCACCTAGAGAAGGTCACACAGGAACACATTCAGGTGAGTTTTGAATGTGTCCAGAGAAGGAGACTCCACAACCTCTTTGGGCAGCCTGCTCCAGTGGTAATAATGCAGGGGAGTCTGCACACAGCCTCCTACATCCTCTAAGTCTTTTGCAGTGAATGAGGCAGGTAACCTTAAGATGAGCATGTGCAACCTTGGAATCCAAGGCTATGTCACAGGACAGATGAAGAAGCAGGGCACTTTAAGGTTGTCTGTGCAATCTCAGTCCCAGTGTTGTCCGAATCCTGACTGCTTATTCATCATCATCATTAATAGTGACTTCCAGGGCAGCAGGCAAATGAACCTCTGCCTTCTCCATACACAGTCCTGAGCAAAGTGACTTTTGCTGCCCACCCCACCTGGCAGAAGTTTGCAAGGTCCTGGCTGACTGTTCACCTTGGGCTAGAGCCACCTCCCCAGGCAGAAGCTGCTGCAGTGGCATGGGGAACAAACTGTCCTTGGGCTGCTGGGATGGGGCCATCACTTCACTGTGCTCTGGGAGAGATGTGGTGGTCTCTGCTGCAGCACTGCTCAGCACACATGTCACTCTGACATGCTATAGCACTGCAAATGCCCCCCATGATGCTAACGCAGCCTTCCCTGATACAGACTTTCTGGAAGGCTCTTCAGGGCTGCCCCTCAATTCAGCCAGAGAAATAAAACCAATTCATCTACTAACACAGACACATGCTGCCAGAATAGACTTCTTCCTAATAAGATCCTATAGGAAAGCTGGGGAGGGACTTTTTACAAGGGCAGGTAGTGATGGAATGAAGGGGAATGGTTTTAAACTGGAAGAGGGTAGATTTAGACTGGATATTAGGAAGAAATTCTTTACTGTGAGGGTGGTGAGACACTGGCACAGATTGCCCAGGGAAGCTGTTGGATGCCCCCTCCCTGGAAGTGTTCAAGGCCAGGTTGGACAGGGCTTTGGGCAACCTGGTGCAGGGGGAGGTGTCCCTGCCCATCACAGGGGTTGGACTGGATGAGCTTTAAGGTCCCTTCCAACCTGAACCATTCTGTGATTCTATGATTAAGATTTAGGCAGTCTGGAAGAATACTGTATTTAGGGAAAATGTAGCATTTTACAGCAAATAGCTCCACATCAGGTACAAAACAGGTTTTTTTTTAAAAACAGCTGATGAAATTTTGTAACCAAAGCTGTGAAAAAATAAACAGGATAGAGGGGAAGATAATTTGGTTGGTGGTGAAGTGTGATGACATGTACTTTCGGGGAAATGCAGACATTTGCTTTAATATCAGTGAAAAGGCAATGGGTCATCTGGCTATAAAGAGCATGTGATTAAACATGTCTGTTATTCCCATCTCGGTCAAAATAAATTTAAATCTAGGCTATAAATTCCTAGTTTGCTAAAAAGTCAGGAGTATTTTTCCATCTGTTCTGTAATAATTCAGCTATCTGGTTGCTATAAAGAATTTGGTCATCTGCCATTTGGGCAGGGAGTAATTTTTTAAAATGCATTTAAGTCTCATGGTATCTGAAAGTCATACAATTAATGAGCTAATTAAATCAAGCTAGAGTTCCCCATCAAAAAATGTAATCTTTGACTTGCAATGAGAAGAGTTTGTGATGGAGAAGGGTTCACTTCAGCTGAGCACAGAGCATGCCAAGGCACCTCACAGAAAATGTTGCTTTGGTGTACAAATCCTATAGCACAAATAAACAACGCCAGGCCAGATGCCTCGGATGCTACAGCTCATGAGTGTCAGCTCTGGAAACTTAAGCCATTGGTTATAAAAGGATGTCTTTTTACTCGCCATCACTCACCAATAAATAACATCATCCCAGACTCACCACCGAAGGAGGGATGTTGTCGCCTCCCCACTGAGTCTCTGGGGATGGGGAGGAGGCGTGTGTGGTACCCAGAATGGGGAAAAGCTTCCCTTTGGAAGAGGAGGGGGCAACAGCAAACAACTGCTTGGCCACATAGGTCTGAAGAGCAATGTTACTGCAGCACTTTAGGAAATTTAAGTTTCCTTTTTTGCTGCTTCTGCTAACGAATACGTGGTGGTTGGTGAAAGGCGTTTTCACAGATGGATGTATGCATTTAGAGTTTAACAGAACATACACTTCAGCATCATATTTTTGTCAAATTACAAATCAATGGTAAATGCAGGAGTAAGAATGAGGGTCAGCAAGACAAACAGGGGCAGAAGGGCTGGGATCTGCCAAAACTCTGCACACAAGGTCATTGTGGTATTTGGTAAATCACTGAATCATCTCAGGGATTCAATTTCACTATGTCTTCAAAGTAGTAGTATCCCAGACTTGTATAGTTTTGATCTAAAGAGCCTACAAATGACCCAGCTTTACAGATAATAATTTAAATTATTGGTAATTTACTCAAGTAAAACAATTCAGATGTTTCTGTCCCAGAGTTTTAATCTACTACTGAAGTAAAAAATAATAAGCATTTTCATATTCCACATTGTTCAAAACACTGAAGTAGTTACCTCAGTCTCAGTTTGGACACACAGCTCTATTTTGAACTGCAGCTATAAAATTCTGTGTTAATCCCAAGAGAGAGACACCTGAGCCTGCTGTCAGGTTGGCTCTACTTGGCCGCTGTTGTTACATCATTCACATTACCAAAGTTAAGCCTTTTCAGAAGAAATGGGAAACTGCAGCTGGAAACGTTTCTTAGTCATGAAAGATCTGTTTTGAGTATATGCTGAAACACACTTCAGAACGTGCCTCCATAGTAGAAAGGGGTACGGATGAAATGAGGAGAGCATGGAGAAATACAGGAGAAGGCAGAAGATAAGGAGAAAGCATTGAGGGCTGAGGTGCTGATGGCTCCTGCAGTAGGTGCTGCACAGAGGGAAGGAGAGGAGCGGGGGATTCTGGAAATGGAATGCAGAGGGGTGGCGAGAAGGGCTTGCCTGGGAGAGGGAGAGGAGAGAGGACGAGAAGATGAGAGGACAGGAGGATGGGAGGAAGAAGAAGGTTTAGCAGGAGGTGAAAAGAAGGGAAGGGAAATTATAAGGGTGGCCAGCTCTGGATAAAGCCCAAACCAAAGGAGTGGGGACATTTGGTCTGCAGGTGGGGCCTTGCTGCCTCCTGCCAACCAGGAGAGACCCAGGGAAGAGCTGGGCAACACCCCGGGCCAAGCCCTTCTCCAGGGAAGGCCGGGGCAGGCCCTGTGCATGCACCGCTTGTATTACTCGCTTTTCTGTTTAGACATCAGGAACTTCAGCAGCTCTTAACTTCTAACAGTCAGCAGTTTGCCCTCCTCATGTAACAGGCTGCAAGTCTGTTCCCATTAAATGTTCCCATTAAAAACAAGGAACAGGCACAGAGAACACGTACGGCACCCGTAGCTGGCTGCAGACAGAGATGGAGAGAATAATGGAGCAATCTACTGGCAACAAGACATCTCACTACGATGTAGCTCATTTTCACTCCGCAGAATGAATTCCCCTCCCCTCAGCATTGTGGTCCCGTATTCGCCTGGTCTGAGATGCAACAGTGGCTCCACTCTGGTACTGAGCTCACTTGGTGGGGCACGATGGGAGAGCCCCAGCCCCTGGCTGCATGTGAAGGGCTGAAGGCGCTCAGGGTTTCTTCATTTCTTTAGCTTTGCCTCCCCACCTACATCACATTGAGAACTAGGCATGATTTTCCTCCAAAGTGACAAATAATCACAACTGCCTTTCTCCCAGTAGGTGAAATCTTATACCTTTCTAAAATGTCCCTTTTTTTTCCTTTGGATATTAGCTTTATTTTCTCCTTTTATTCCCACTCCCCTGTATTTATTTCCTTTTCCTTTAATTTTGTTTCATTTCCAATTACTGTTAGTGAGAGAGGAAAAACATGACAAATGAGAAACGCTTCCCAAAAGTTACACAGCCATCTCACACAACACAGAGGGAGACAAGTTATTTTCCAACAACACAAATTCAAATAACTGTAAACTTTAAAAAAATATATTCCCTGTATTTTTCACCAGCTCAGGCAGACGAGAAACCAGCTTCTCTTACTTTTCTTGCATTGCTCTGCCCAATGTTTGCACAACTTTGCCTCCATTCCTGCATTTCACCTGAAATTCTAGGAGAAAATACATGAAAACCAGCAGGAGGTGGAGGAGCGTGTAGAACACGTTATCTACCTTGTACCCGGGTTTTCTCCCTCTCTTCTTTGGGATCTTCACGACTGGCAAAGCACCACCCGGTGCAGAGCAGAGGTTGTGAACAGGCATTTTGATGGGCGCCGGCTGGAGCGGGGGCCGCCCTCGCTTCCTCCCCGCTATTCTGGAGGACGGCATCTCACCAGGGGCCAGGCTGGGGGGCAGGCACGGCAAGTGGCTCATCTGCCCGGGGCTGCTGATCGAGCAGGAGACAGAGAGAGAAGGAAAGGGAGAGGAAAAAAAAAGAGTTGTTGGGTTTTTTTATTATTATTTTAGGTTTTTCATCTGAATGCAGCCCAGTAACACGTTTTCTCATGCTGTCGTTTTCTCTGTTACTTGTTGATCATAAAGCAGCAACAAATACACCACAGGTGTGTGCTCCTGGGTGGGATTCACCTGGACACAGCTGCCCCAGCGTCTTCAAAACAGGACAAAACCCTCGTCGTACCAGTTTCTCTCTGCTGACCATGCATGCAGGTCAGGCAGCTGGCTCGGGTGGTGAAGTCTCAATTGCAGATGTCTAAGAGGTGAACCCCACAACGGCCACTTTAACCCTGCAGATAAGCATGATGAAAGTACATGGTGTGCCTGCTTTCAGAGGTTTGACCTCCTGAGGTCCCTGCCAACCTGGTTTTTTTTAATCTCAGATTCTATAGTTCTGCAAATCCATCATCACCTCAGAAGTGCTACCAATACTAAAATGGACTTCTCTCCACTTCGTACACAGCACTCCTGAGTTAGGAGGCAGAAATGGACCATGAGGCTGCTGACACAAGGTAGCCACATTAGAGGAAAATTGCCAAGCATTTACTCTCTGCGATTTTATAGCATCTGTTACCACACAGGTTAGTTGTGGGCTTTTGAATGCGCTCCATCAAAAGCCATTATTTCACCACAACTCCATGCAGCTGATAAAGTTGAGCAGGGGTAATGGAGTGGAATGTGGTCCATTTTCCTCTGTTCAGGTTTTAATAAAGAAAACAAATATACAATCATACACAGAGTACCGAGGGAATACACAGGATTCTGCACAGCTTCTGGCAAGGGTCACATGCTAACAAAGGTCAATAAAAACAAAAACAACTACAGAAATACATTTTCAAATGTTGGTTTGTCCAGGCATTTGGTTTCCTGCATGCAGGCAGAATACCAGTCCCAGGCCTGCCTCCATACATTGCTAGACATAAGGATCTAAGCGATTCTCATCCTTTTATGATAAGCCTTGCAACAACTGACGTTTTCAGTCTCATGCTCCCTCAGGTCCATGGTAATGAAAGACTTCCCGCTATCTATTTTTGCAAAGCAGATTCATAGCCCTCTTGGCTAGAGAAAACCTGCAGATGTGGTCCAAGAGCATCCTCAAAGCTCAAAAAAACATAAAGCAATTAAGGGTTTGTTTACTACTACAAACAACTACAAATATTTACAAAATCTACAAATTATAAAGTCTCCAGATTCCTCATCACACTTCGAATCTCTCAATTTCAGAGCCCAGTGTGATCACACTGATCAGAGTTGACATTGCTGGCAACAAAATGGGGGTTGCTCTCCCACATGGTGGGAAGGGTACCACTTGCTAGAGGCCTCTGGTGACAAGCATTGGCAGCTGGGGGCTTTTCTGCTTCGAAGTTAAGTGTGTTTTGCCTAGTCAAAACTTTGTAAGCATGACTGACTAACAAGTGACTCACTTCTCCAGTCTTACCCATGCAGTAGTTTACACAGTCTGCTGTAGGATAAGAACAACAGAGAGCTCTCTGCCCTACCCTCTAGTAAATGCATTTATTTGCAACATATTAAGGGCTGAGGTTTTTTTAATAACACTAGAAATATCTGCTCAGTTCAGACTGATTCATTACATGTAGCAGGACATACAGATTGATGATAAAATTTCCAGTCTTCAATACTGAATTTTTAATATCCAATGGGAGCAAGTGCTGGATGACAACCCTGCAGTGCCTAATTTACCACGTTCTCCAGGGCCACTGTGGTTGCATTCTCCTGGCATGCTCAGGCATTGTGGGAACTACCTGCGAGCCGGCCTTGGGGCTCTGATTTTTGCCAAATAAAAGTCCTGTGTGACTGCGAAGAGTATACTTTCTGGGTTACAAGCATTAGGCTTGCCACAGCAGGAGTCAAATGGCAAAGCTCTGTCTATCCTGAGCATCGCTGCCTTCCTTCTGTCTTCAGCAGTGTGCATGTTCCTCCCCGAGTGCTTTCTGAGGGACACCTTCAGTGTCTCTTCCACCCCTCAGAACAAAACATCCCCAGGACGCTGTGTTGCAGGCTGGCTGCAGGCAGGGAGCTCAGCAGGGAAGGGAAGTGCAAGGATTAGAATGGATTTGGCACAAAACCGCACTATGAAAGCCCAGCACTCCAGGCTTTGCATATTGGTCTGCTTTAAACAAAGCCCGGCAACATGAACCTTCATGGCAGAGGCCAAGGGAGACAAGCCCAGCCCAGGTTTGCTCCCTGCCTGGGGAAGAGCAGTGGTTCCTGTGGCAGGGGCCATTGGTGACCATGAAGCTGTGAGACACAGGGTATGGACCTGCATCTAACACCACACTGCTTCCCCTTTGCTGTATTCTCCTTTGACAGTAAAGGTAGATGGTGGCACCTCGGAAACTCTTGAGAATTAACAGCCCCCACAGCAAAAGAGCTGCTGACCTAGAGCACTTCTTTGACTGAAACGATGCTTTCTTTTGCACCTGATATGTTATGAAACACGTGGTGATCAGGAAACACACCAGATATTAGCAGTGACAAATTTTATGCCCCCGTCTCTGCTTTTAAGATTTGTGATGTTGTGCTTTGCCAAAACCTCTTAAAACTCCCTGCCACGTGTGCAGACCCTACTGAACTGTACACAAAATGATCTCAGTGTAATGTGTTTGAATAGGTACAGCAAAGACAAGAAGTCATCTGCAGTACACAAGCTGTTGTTATTACACCTAATTACAAACCCAGCCATGACTTCATTGTCCTTTCTTTTATGCTAAGGGAAATGGAGAGTGCCTTTGGTGGCATTTACTGTGCCATGCTGCTGAAGATCTTGGAAGGCAGTTGTGCTCCCCAGCAGCGGGGGAAGACAGCAGATAAGGAAAAAATTACCTCTGTCTGACAGGGTGACAGCACCACCTCCTTTTATGGCCAGGAGAAAGCTCTTGGACAGGCTGGAAAAACACGCAGTCAAATTGCAGGTCAGCTGGAGAGGCCAGAGGGACACAAGGGCTTCTCTGACTGCTCCCCGACAAAGTCAGGATGTTACCTCTGAAGGACTTTCCTGCAGCAGCTCCGACCGCTGCCGCAGCCTGGGCTTGACCCAAGGCTCAGCTGCTGGAAAGCTTGGTGGCTTTAAGGCAAGTTAAGAGAACGTGACGCAATTTAAGGGCAAATGCAAGGAAGCAAATTACAGGCTACTAGCAAAGGCACTGTCATTACAGGCTACTAGCAAAGGCACTGTCTCAGTTCAGGAAATCACTGTGGTACAAATAGCCCAGGAGAGTATTTTGGGAGGGAAAGCAGTATGCATTTGCCCTGTCCTTGTATTTTTCCTAAGGCACTAGCTTTGGATAGCTGAGAATGGTGTAGCTTCAGTCTGACCTGTGTCTATCACTATTCTTAGTTTAAAAATAACAGCAGGAAACTGCTTTATATTTATGGCTTCTCATCGCTCAATGCAGGACCAGGCACAGGGTAACATTTCCATAGTTGTTTCTCAAACACTGTCATCTGGAAATTTAATTTCCAGCCCTGCCTTCCACATTGCCCCATCAGACCCCAGAGAGGAGGCAGCAGGGAAGCATCTCTGCCCACCCCAGCACCTGGGCGAGCACTGCAGGAGGGTGAAGTCTTGTCTGCTCCAGGCAGCAGAGGTTTTGCTGTGACTTCAGAAGATTCCGAGGAGCACCTAGACCAACTCTGGTGACCTGTAGGATGTTTCTGACAGCCTGTGCTTTGCATCGTGCTTGTCCTGCATCACATATTGATGTATGAGCTGTATGATTAGCAACACAACTTACCGTGCTGGCAATCGCAGCTGATAGCGGAGGGAGCTACAGCGCATTTCCTCCCAAGCTGAGTATTTTTGATGGACTGCAAAGATCCGTTCTTAATAAAAATAAATGCCTGCAATAAATGCAGCTTTTAACCTGCGCTCCAGTAACTGCAAGGGCTGAAGGTAAAAATATCACATTAAATTTTATATCGGTAATTCCAGAGGATGATCATTCAAACTTGGTTTACACCAGGTCTCATGCAAACCTGTGCCTGGACTGGCACAGGGAAGGAATAAGTTCTTCATGCCTCAAGCCAAAGGAAGGTGTAAAAGTACAGTTGAGTAGAAAACATGCCTGTTTCACAGCAGCTGAAGGAGAATGCCCTTCACTCCCAGTACAGCCACTGGTCCCAGCTGCAGAAGGACTCTGACCCAGGAGTCCCTGCCAGCACTTAGAGCCCTGCTTCAAACTTCTGGGTCCTGCAAAGCTTCACATCTCCCAGGTCGACATACCCAACAGCTGTATGTGGAAAATATATAAACTTCTTGTCTGTCTTTCCTTCAGCTGTTCAGGAAAGCACACTCTGCAGGGGAGTGTCATGTTATTAAACGGGAGGGAGGGGATACTTTCCAGCCAGTCACAGGACTGTTTTCCCCTCCTTCTCTGTGCACAGCAGGTCAGCCTTTTGGCTGTGACCATTCAGAGATGATGGCCTGTGGAGCAGGTGAGCAAAATGAGAAGCATTACCTGATGTGGAAGCAAAGCTTTATACCTGCGTGCTCCTCTTGGGTAGTATTGAGGGACATGAGGCGTTACACATCTCTTCATAATGAATACCAAAGCAGCACCTCACGGTACATGAAAGGTAAGTGTTTAGTGAAGCAGACAGTAGGAATTTTTGATAATAAAAGCATTGAGCCAATATTCACTGCATATCTGGCTGTGATTGCCTAATGATGCTGCATGGAGAGCGCCCATCTCACCATTGCTCAAAGAAAGGTCAGGATAATTTTCCACCATGGCATGAAGTTCTTCTGCAGCAATTTGCAAAGCTCTTCTCTTTTCTTGCCTATTGGCTTGGGGATTGAAGTGAGAATAAGCTGCTTCTCTGAGGGACTCTCTTACCCATTTTGACCCCAGGAAGATAATTTCTACATAAGACACTTAAGACTGTCCAGCCAAAATTATCTGAGTAGAAAGACCCATTTTCCCTAACCAATGAAGAAAGAATCACCACAAGTATCTGTGGTAGCTGTGGGAACCAAGAATGGGATTCACCCCACCTACTTTCAAAGCTCAGTTCATCAGTCACCTCAGCAGAGGTGCCTCTGGGCATTTCAGACATGATCTCTCTTACATCCTGTGTCACATCTGCCAAAATGTCTCGGGCATCTCAGGTCATCTCAGGTGGCACTAGATGGCTATTTTAGGCAGCCAGATTTAGTTATAGAGAATAATCTAATGATAAATTCAGACACCTAAATGCCTACATTCAGACCCCTATAGAGAGGTGTTTGTGTGTGCTTGATGTCTGTCCTCTCATGGTATCAGTGGAGATCTGGCTAATGAGCCTGGAGGTGTGCAGTCATTCAGCTGCGCAGACACAGATGTGCTTTATGGTGGGCTCAGTGGCTCTATGGTTCTCTGACCAGGTGCAATGTGACTACCATGGAGGCTTTGTCACTTCCTTGTAGACACCTTTATTTAGGTGTCTTAAACCAGAGCTAATTTCTTTTGGGTTTGACTCATCTATTTTAGGTCAAATATTAGGATGAGGTTAATGATGTCCCATATATACCTGTTTCTTTTGTTCATAAAGTGAGCCCAGGAAAACAAGCTCAGTTCTAGATATCCACAGCACTCAGATGAATCCCACCCTTGGCTGCTCATGACTACCCACAGTGGCCACTTCTGTCTTATCCTATGCTCAAGATACTTCTGGTTAGCAGTACATTGCATTGCAGAAGAAATCTTGACTTTTTGGAAGTGGAAACTCGAGCTTCACAGATAAGAAAGACTTGAGATTTCTGAGCTTGTCACAGAATCCCCATGAGGAACTTCCTACCCTTTCAGTGTCTCACTCCTCTCATGTGTCCCACAGCATCCTCTCCAGGAGGCTGGAGGAGAACCAGACAGGCAACATGACTTGCCTGGAACAAGGCCAGCTGACGACAGGGTCCAGGCTCCCGTTACCTGTGTCTCAACCACTGCCATATGCTGCTTCTCAACGAAAAGTGAGCAAAATATATCAGTACCTCTCATTTGGACAAAAGATTGTATTTCCCTTCTTAGTTCCTAAAGTAGCTGAATTTTGCCAGCTATCTCATGTTTTAAACATTCTCATAAGCAGTTTAGAAAAGGCAAGAGAAAGAAAGACACCTTATCTTCTGCTTGGAGCCACTCCCAAGAAGACTAATTCTTAGGTATTCAAAAGAGGTATTTGTGAGTACTCCTTACATGGAGCAGTGCTATAGCAAAGCCTGTAAGCAGATACAAGGAGAAGTGAATGTGTTTTTGCTCTGGGCTGTAAAAACATGGATTTCTAATGAGATGTAATCTTCTGTTAGAGCCTCTGCTTCTCCTTGCAGCACAGCAGAGATTTAACTCTGCTTGATAGAACTGAAAGTAAGTAGCAGCATCCCAAACAGCTGACACCAGCATCCGTCACTGCACGGACTCTGTCTACCTTGCCCTGGAGCCATCATGTCAGCCAGAGAGACTATGGGAGATGGCAGCACAAAAGTGAGATGGGCAAGGTTTCCTTCAGTGCTGACATTCTGTGTCTGAGACACAAGTGGCTAAAAGGTGGTGTGCATTTTTTAGTCTACTTCCCTGCAGGGTAAGAGTTCACGTATTCACAAACTCGCGCTCTCCTTCACTTCCCATGTGAGTTTTGGACTTGTTGATTGGTTTCAAGCAGACCTGATGGGCACAAGAGCAAGGAGTGCAAAGGTTTGCAGGTGTAGTGGAAATGTGCAGCAGGGTGAGATGTGAGCCCCCAGTTGTGCTCTCCTAGTTTTGGCCACCTGTCTTATGAGACAGTGAGAGCAGAAGACAAGATAAAACCTTTGATCCTGGGAAAAGCTCCTCCCAGAACTGACATCCTCTCTGACACCAGAACCAGCCAGTTACAGGGCAAAAATCTGTATAACACCAAGCGTCCTTCTCTCCTCTGCTTAGGAAACTACCTGGGGCTGTTCTTTTAATTGCTCCGTGTTTGTCCCCTGCTCCATGGGTACTGAAGCAGCTGCGGCAGCCAGTGTGGCCATGGCTGGCACAATGCTGCTTGGCTATTCACGTCTCTGGAAATAGCACATTTCTTTTTGCAGCTTGTTTCAGCCATTGCACATCTCCAGCTGCAAAATGTGCTGAAGGTTACACTGCAATAGCAATTCCATGATGCTTTGTTAAATAATTGGCCAGAAGATATGAATCAAACTGAGTTCAAACAAGAAAACATTTTTGACTTCTTGCAAATGCATCCCAGTGCAGCAGAAACCCAGCAACATTTCTGCCACAGGTGCATTGCTGGCTGCTCCTGCCTTCAAAAAGGGCCCTGCAGCTGCTGAAAGGTCCCACAGGGCTGGTTTTGGTATTTTCACAGTCGGTGTGTTGGGGTGGGAAAGGACCAGGAATGATGCAAGGTGCTGTACCCTGCCCTCTCCTTCCTCTCATGGTTTGCGTGCTTTAGGGAAGGAGCACGGAGCTGGTAAGAAACAGCACAGGATTCTTCAAAAGCCAGACAAAAAGTATTCATAGTGTCTGCTGCTCTCCTTGTTACTAAGAGCAAAAGAAAGAAAAAATGGTTCCCGGTGTCATCTTACAACCCGATTATTTTTTTAAGTGAAATTCAGCCGTAGTGACAGTGCTGTCCTTGAGGAGGTGTTCTTTTGAAGGATAGCACCCTGGTGACAGCAGGTAGAGCAGTAGCTGTGTGCCCCCTCGCACTCAGGTTTGCTTAATGAGCCAGAAGAACTCGAAAACCCTGGCGAGAATGGGACCCCCAGGAGCAGCCGAGGCCAGCCTCGCCTCCCAGTCTTACCTTTCTTCATTTGCCCTGACGTTTTTGTTGCAGACAAGTAGCCTGTGGCTGGGAATTGAGGAAATGAAACTTCACGGGGAGCAAGCGAGTGTGGGCAGAGCACCAAAGGAAAGATGTGAGAAATTGATGCAACAAGGCCATGTGAGTAGCAAGGGTCACTCTGCTGAGGTGGGAAAGCCAAATGTGTGCCAAAAAAGGGAAGAAAACAAGGCAACTCACTCTTCCTCTCTCTTATGTGAAAGAAGCATGCAGCTAATAGCACCACTTCTGATACTGCAGAGAAACAAGAAAAGCAGTGCCTGGACTGGGTCTTTCAGCTGGACGAGCTGCAGGAGAAGGCGCAGCTCCTCTTGCAAGTCTTCCCCTCAGACTGTGGTTTACAATTTGCAAGCCAAGGTCCCAGTAAAACCACTTGAGTCCCTCCCTTCACTACCCCGAGGACTCCTGGCTCAGTATCTGGGTATGCAGAGGTCCCATTTCAGTTTGCTAAGAAAAGGCTCTTGAAATTACCTGTCCTGAAATGCAGAGGGTGGTAAAATGTAGCAGACTGCTGGTGGAGCAGTCCAGGAGCTGTGCAAGCTCAGAGGGACAGGATGAGGCAGAGAGCTAAGTATTCTAAGTTTGGTGTTTACTATACAAGTAGTTACTGCTGCAGAGTTGCAATCTCAGGATTGCTGTTTGCCAGCTCTTCCTATCTCCACTTCATCTCCTCACCTTCCCCACCTCACCTGAAAGTCCTCCCCTAGGCTGCAAAGTTTCCAAAGGAGGTAGCTCCTCTCCCTCACCACCTCCGCAGGCTGTAACACCCCTGCTCAGGAGATTGGTGGAACGCTGCATCCCACACCAGCATCCCGCTGGGTGCAGAGAGGTGTAATGGAGGGCTGCTGCCTTTCCAGACTGCAATCAGCTGAAGATACCTCCCGTGGGCCTTCCACCTGTTTCCCCACTGCCCTGCCTCTGGTCATCTCCAATCTGGGACCAAGTGACTTTTCCAGTGATCAGGAGGGATGTAATGCGATGCACATCCCTGAACTGCCAGACGTGGTTTCCAACACCAAGATCCTCCAGCCTCCGTTTCCCCACCTCAAGCTACAAATGCTGGAGATGCAAAGATGCCCAGGATGTCTGTTGTTAATTAGATGACACTGGAACAAATCTGTCCATAAATTTGTGGATGTTTGTAGCCCTGACAGGGTCTTCAGCCTGTAATACTGAGGCTGTGATTCTGAAGCAGCAATTAAATTTAAATTGGGCTTTGTCCCGTAGCGGGTCCTGTTTCACATATTCAGCCAAGCAATTGCTAGTTGAGATGGCCTTGTTTCTGATCGTGCACTTTACCAGTGTAATTTACAGGTTGCTTTCCAGAAGTCCCCTCCTGCCATTAGCTTTGTTACCAGGGAACTTGCACGGTTAACAAGCTAACCCTCCTTGAACTGCAGGCACACTCAGCAAGGTCTTATTTATCTACAACCTTCAGACCAGCAAGGAAAGCACCAACTTCTCTTTTGAATGCAGTTACTTTCTTTCTCATCTCCTGTGTCTGGCGCAGAAGCCAGATGCTTTCATCACCCATCAGCCACAGACCCTTTCTGCTCTCTGTTAAATTTTCAGGGGGAAAGATTTGGAACAAATGAATGTGAAATGAGCAACATTTATATTATGGCCATTTCAGTTCGCCAGCTGAGTCTGTAATTGGCTGATAACTCATATTTTTTCCCTCTTGCTTGTCTGGCAGTACTCTGGACTCTTCTTTTTCCTTTTTTCCCCTCCCCCACCCCAACCCCCCGCCAGCTTTCTATAGTTTTGCATTTATGGGATATCTTCAACCTATGTCTGCCATAAATGGATAAGCCTCACAAAGCTACAGGCTCACTTCAAAGAAGGATTCAAATATCTAGATAATTTCCCTAAACTGCTTTCAATGTTTTCTTGAACCCACTATTCTTTGCCCATCCTGCAGGAAGAAAAGTTTGACGTTTTATATGTAGCAGGAAGAAGGACCAGGTACCTAACTCAGAGAAGGTCAACGTATTCATGTCAGATGGTGGGAGATGGGCAGGGAGATTAAGTAGTGTCCCCATACTTATCTTTCTAGATCCTACTTGCCCTCTCACCATACAGAATCCCTCTCAGGTACATTTGGGACAGAACAAGTTGAGGAGCAATTCTGTGCACATGTCTGTGGAGTTAATGGGGGAGAATAAGTAGAAATAGGCAGTGGAGAGAAAGTCCCACCAACGTTACATCAGCAAGAGGCTGTGCAAAGATTTGGGATGGTTATCTCAACTTGCCTGGTGCACACTGCAATGAGAGCTGGCTGGGAATTTTTGGAAATCACAGCCTATAAAAACTCTTTTTTAAGTGAACATCTTGCAGTAAAGACCAAGCTGCAACAAAACTTCTGTTGGAAACATTTCCTTGCATCAGGATGGAAGGGCTGGAAAGCAGCAAAAGAAGCAGCCTTTCCCCAGCCTCACTCACCCTCTGCCTGGACACTTCCCAGCATGGCGCTGATTTCAACCCAGCACAGGATGAGAAAGAACTTTCCACCCCCAAAACACTGTCAGGACATCCATCTGCTTCTCGCCAGATCAATGCCCACCCAGCCCCAAACCTTCCACAGCGCCTCGCACTCCGAGGTCAATGACCTGCACGCCCTGGGCTGACCCCGAATTCATCTGGGATTAGCAGAAAAGGTCACTGGCACAGAAGCTAGAAGCAAGCTGAAAAACTCCCTGTCTCCCCCAGATCCCGTGAACCTCCAGCTGTGCAATAAGAAATACCAGTGCACTTTATAGCAGAAAAGAGAAAATTGTCATGATCAGCAGCTTGAGGTGGTCTAGATGTTTTTTTGCTGGCAGTTATTGCCTCCTGTGCTACTCCAGGCATTTCATTCTGGCTTACATACTATCATCCTCAATTACTTTACCAAGTAAATACATTTTTAACACAGAGACAGCCTCTGTCCTGAGTACAACCCTCATCATTCCCCCTTTCTTGAGCCCACAGTATGGGATAGTACTCCTGTGCTTCCCTCCTTGTCAAATTATGTCTACTGAATGAAATCGCCAGGGCTAATGTGCTCACGTTGGAAAAAGAGGTGGGACACTGCCCTTTCCCATTAAAATGTGCTGAGCACTGAAGCAGCAATCCACTACTTCTCCTGTCCCACACAAATGATATCCCAGCAGTGTGCTTGGGACCCCTGGGGGGCTTGGCAGCTGTGTCTGGTCCCCCTGCTCCTGCATTGCCCCATGCTTTGCCTCCTCTTCTGTCTCCAGCAATATCCAGCCACTGACTCCGGGATGACTTCTCTCTGACACCAACACTCTTGGCTGGATCGCGCGTACCAGCTGATATGCCTACCACAGATATCTGTCTCAGGAAATAAATTAACCCCCTAAATCTGAAGAAGTGATATTACAAAAGTCAATAGGGAACTATCTTTTCTTAGACAGAGGGCAGGAATTTCACATATTTCTCACATAAAGTTATCCATATTCCTTAGGGACCTGCTGCACTTTTATATTACATTTTGAGAAATAATACTTATAAAAGATTCATTCTTTTCTGGCATAAATGGGAGCAGCTCTTATGTTTCTGTCTTTAGAGACTTCAGGGACCACAGCTTCTGAAGATGCTCAAAGCTTTCATTTCCATGCACAGGTGATATGTTTATATTCAAACTACACTTTAATATTGTAATTGGATGGCATAAATAAAATTATACTAATTTAATTATTAAGCTCAGGAACAAGAAATGCACGTGCATCACTTGCCAGATTGCTGTGTTACCCAGGATTGCTTGGTAACAAGTCAGTCACCCCACTGCCACCATTTCCCACTGCAGAATTAAAACTCAGAGGTTGGGGATGGTGTTTCAGGCCATCAGATGTGATTTTGCCCTAGCCCACCCCTCTTTAGGAAGGCGAGCTCTGGCCACTCGCGGGCTTGCTGTCTGCACGGACATGTTTTTGGGGGAGGCTGCAGGTGGCTTTCCAGAGGCAGAGCGGACACATCTGGAATAAAAACATGCTGGGAAACTGCAAAATATCCCAGACCTAAGACTGAACCATGGGAACACCATGTTAGCAAGGTGGGACTCACTGTGACTGGGGAGCAAAGCTTTGCTAACCAGGGCTAGTTACTAACGAGTACAGCACACAGAAGTAAAGTTTGCCCGCTTTTGATTATATCTGTAATTCATTTTCTAAATAAATATATGACCTTCACTTTTCAAAGCTGTTTTGATCTATTTCCCCCTCCAATGAACCACCATTTCCTGTTTTCTAGATGATTTTTACATTATGTTTGGCAAGAACCCTGTTTTCAACACCTAGAAACTCAATAGAACAAAACCACTCCAGCTGGCTTGTGTGTCATCATCTGCATACCTTGGGCAATAGATTTTGCAAAATTGTACTGATTAAATGTCTGCTTTCACTGCTTTTCAAAAGAAACCACATCCCAGCTGAAAGGTCCCATTGAATATAGTGGTTGGTTTGTGCTTGCAGGTGCAGGTCAGTAGAAGGCACACTTCCAAAGCAGCTCCAAGGGCAACTCATAGAAAGTTTTCAGGTACATTATGGAAACTATACACAAAATTCAGCCCCTGTGTAATTCCAATACTAACTGGTTAAAGCAACACAGAGCACTAGCAGAAGGCATGTCCACAACTGCAGGCCAGTTTAAGCCTCCAAAACAGCGCTCTGTGGGACTGCAGAAGAGCTCATACTGCACGCTCACCCCCTGCACACCATGAATTTTTCCCCACAGTGCATTGAATCGTTTACTGGTTCTCAAGATGTCATTATTTCCATATTTTCTATGTCTGTATGACAAAATTGGCAAGAGGTGTCCGGCAGAGAATGGCAACGTCTTCCACTCCTGGCTCTCTTCTAGCTAATTGGGACAACAATGCGAGTTGAAATGACAACTCATCACAGATCTACATAAACACCTGGGGCTGCCGAGGAAGAAGTGTTCCCATGCACAAATTGAGGCACGCAACCTGACAAGAGCCACCCACTGTGTGATATTCTGATTTAGCACGGAGGTTTTCACACTCGGTGTCACTGGGGGCTCCAGGAGCCACTTGGTGTCTGAGGATTGTCCCCGTACATGAATCACAAGCAAAGCAACATGCAGCCATGAGTGGAGGCATCTCTTTTTCCCCAGGAAGGGAGACCTCCACCTCCTGCTGAGTGTGGAGGGTGCTCACAGAGTGCCTGTGTGAGCCCTGGTCAGGAAGGTGGTCTGCTCTGCCCCCCATCCCACAGATCTCCCTAAGCCAGAAGTCTTCGTAAGCACTTCCAGGTCCTGCATACGTCTCCACCCTGCAGAATAATTTCAAAATTGTTCAATAAGACATTTCGGCTATTAATCTCTTTCTTCTGCCAGTGAGAAAGCACAAGTGCTTATAAGACAAATAAAATATCTGCAGGTCACAGGTCACCCCGCCTGCCCCTGTGTAGGAGATGGGGACATTGGATGGAGGTTAAGTCATCCTTTTTTTGGTCTGTGTATGCGACCATGTCACTCAGGGACACATTATAAGCTCTTTGGGGCAGTACAGTGTTTGAGACAATTAGTATGTATCTCTTCATGAAATCTCTCTCTGTGAAATTGCAAAGGAAAGAAAAGGGTGGATTGAAATGCTCTTTGTATCTCTCCTGGAAATCCAAGACAGTTTCCAAATGTCCGTGGATCAGATGTGTTTCAGATACCCACAGTAGAACAGGCAAAGTGCCCCACTGCAAACTCCTCCCTCTCACCTTGAAGCTCAAAGCCATATGGGATTTAACACCATCAATGTTATCATTATGCCCCAAATTCTTTGTCTGAAGCCATTTTCACAACTCGGAGTTTATCCTGTTTCCCCCTCTAAGATTTATTAGCTCCTTTATCATCTCTGAGAACTGATGATGTTAACATACTTCATTCAGAGAGATCTTCCGTGCTTGCAAGGAGCCTGCAAGGGGCTGTGGCATAATACCATCCACAGCACATGATGAATGGAGCCTCCTGAATACCTGGAGGGATTTTGGACTTTATTGCTTTAATTTTCCTTCTGCTTTTCTCTAATTTTGCATTCCTTTATGAAGCACACTCTCCTGGCCTTCTGAGTGCATCATTTCTCTCCTGATGTTTTAACACCCCTATGTTGACCAGCTTGAGCTGCCCTCTCCAGCAATCACCAGGCAGCAAGATCACAGTGTCAAGCATTTTACTGTCCCAAAATTAGCATAAGAAACTGGCACATTGACTGTGACTGTAGGCAAATGTGACCTTTTCAGAGGCTGACTTTATTTATTTATTCTGTTGCCATTTTTTATTTTTTATTTTTTTGGCAACAGAGAAATAAAAGAAATGCACTGTCTCCCAGACTTACTAACGATAATCATTAAAATATCTCTGACTAGCAACACTTCTTAATCCAATAGTAATTAAGCCTGCAGTTGCAGCCAGGAACACAGGCTGAGCACACGGCAAGACCATCATTTTCAGGTCCAGCCCCTCCGCACTTTCCCTTAGCTGTGAAAATGCAACCAGCCATTGGGCAACTGGGATGGGCAAACCAATAGTGTAAATGAAAATGGCAGCATGGTTCAAGAAAAAGTTGCATTTTCATCTTTTAACTGTATCAGCCTCTATGCCTGTGCCAGACACAAGTCCCCCCAGTGTTATACACGTATCCACGTGCTGGCAATGGTAGAAATAACTCAGGGGCGAGCATGGCCCAATTCATCTTTGGACAGATCTATCATGTATTTCTATAATCTCACATGATGTTTGGGAAAATGGACTTGTGTGATGTCCTAAAGCACACAGGTGGGGACGCATGGCAGCTTTTGCCTGCTCCAGTGAGCTCTCCCCCATTTTGGTCCTGGGGAGCCTCTGGTGGGGCTCGCTGTCAGCCACACTCACTGAGCTATGCCCCGATCCCCCAGAGCACTAAAGAAGGGCTGGAGCTTCACGTCTTTCCCCTCCCAGGCAGGAAAATGCCTCTTTCCCCCTCCTTTTCTCACTGTCTGCTCAGAAGCTCTCACCCAGGCAGGACGATGGGCTCCCTTGTGCTCATCACCCCCTCCTGCATGTCCCCATGCATGAGGCTTCTGTATATGCAGAGCTAAGTATTAATGAGCTTGAGAGAGCTCCCCGGCTTCCAAATTAATTAGAATAAATCACCCACCAGCAGCCTCAGCCAGTCCTGTGCTCCCTATGTCACAGAGGCATGTTCCTGTGCAGTGCTCTTGAGGGCACGCCCTGGTCACGTTTTGTTTTCTCCTCAGTGTGGGGCAGCCCTCTGCCTACCTGGGTAAATAAATACCTGCACCAGCCCTCCCCTGGACAGACCTTCTTGCTTTGTGTGATCTAAGCTGACGGAGAAACAAAAGCCCTGCCACGAGGTTAATGGTAGCTCACCTGAGCAGATCTTTCTTTTTTGGCAATGACAAGTAATTTAATTTCTTTGCCAGCTCAGCATCGGTCCTTGTTGTCGACAAACACTGCCACTGCTAAGTGTGTAAAAATAATGAGTAAGGATAAAAGATAAATAATAATTTTTTTTCAATATTATCTCACATTTTAATAACCTCATTTAATTAGAAATCATAGGTAGCAACTATGGCAGGTAAATTTAATATAAGTTCTGAAACACCTGAGATTGCAGGAACTTTACTATCTCTAATATTCTTATTAATAAAAATGTCTCTGAAGTTGAAAGTTTCTCTCAGGAGTCTTCCCCCTATACCACACAGTTAAAAATTAACCATCCCAGGGGACCAGCAGGGGCCACCGGCACATCTTTGTGTCTGCTGCAGGGTGCCCTGACACCAGTGAGCTCCTGAGTGCTTGTGTAGCAAATGCACAAACCTGTGGCCATACAGGGCTGGGGCGAGACATGACTGCCTACTCGACCAAGCTGCATGGAGTAAAACCCCTGGTGCCTAAGCACCTCATGGCAGCAAAACTGCATCTTTGCTGATGTAGGTTTTCTCAGCTGGCACTGGGATAAGGGACAAATTTGCTGCCTGGCCCTGAGTTTGGGGTGAGGGATGCTGGGTACCCTGCCAGGCTGGTGAGGATGGGAGGCTGCCTAACGTAATGCCAGGTAACAAGCCCTTCTCCAGCATCAGACGGGGATTTTGAGCAATAGCTGTGGCTGCATGGGAAGCAGGCTGAAATAGTAATATTGTGATCAGTCCCATTAGCCTAAACACTTGATTTTTGGTTTAAGAGCAAATTTACCTTCACGTAGTCAGCTGTAAATAACAAAAGAGCTATGTTTTCTGTTTTTTTCTTTAGCATCACCCAAAAAGCCCATGTTCTGAGAAGGGAGAATATTTGCATGGGCTTAACTTCAAAGGCCTAATGCAACTACAGCAATCTCATGGAGAACAAAACACATTATTGTGTGTCCAATAAATGCAGTCAAGGAAAAAGCAACAAGTGATAAATGTCCCTGGACTACCAGAAATGTGAGGTGCCTCCTGAGCAGTGGGGCATTAGTGCACTGCCCCCACTGAAGATGCCCCCAGAACTTCTGCTCTTATCATGAGGTTTTATTTGCTCACCTGCCTGGCTACCGTCTCCTGTGGCTGACAGGAAAATGAAGAAGCTCAGTGCTGTGCAGGGCTCTGGGGCTGGGCAGGGAGGGCTGGTGGAGAGGACAGCAGGGCCAGAAAGGTGCAAGTATCTTTTTCACCTCACTACTCTCCCACAGCCAAGACAGCTGAAAGGACAGCAACCAAGGTTTGGACACTCAGTCCAGTCCCACTCCCAGTCCCAGCCCTTGCTAGCAAACCAAGAGCATGACTTCCCATCCTGGCCCTGGGGTAGTACATGCATCCATGCAAAGACAGTGGAGGTCTCTGTGAGACAAGATGGTCTCTGAGAGCTGTAGAAAGGGCAACTTTGGATTAAAACACACTGAGGAACAGTGCGGTTCCATCTCACCGGGACTTGCAGATTTTCAGTTTCAGCACAGTGGGCTCCCTCTAACATTCATTGTG
The DNA here is from genome assembly GCF_000695765.1 of Mesitornis unicolor. NCBI lineage: Eukaryota > Metazoa > Chordata > Aves > Mesitornithiformes > Mesitornithidae > Mesitornis > Mesitornis unicolor. The sequence continues at coordinate 33,205 of NW_010189412.1, read as the reverse complement.
AAACTCAGTCAAAGCCACCACATTTCACCATTGCTGGGAAGCCAGAGAGAAACCCTGGTGCCCAGCCCAAAATCAGGCACACAATTGCAAATGAATAAAGCAAATAGCTGCTCTGCTCTGCTCTGCTCAGCTCAGCCCAGCCACTCCGGGGACCAAGCAGGGCTGAGCAGCAGGTCAGCACCTCACCCAGCTGCACCAGGAGCTTACAAGGGACAGAGAAACCCGCCTTCTCCCAGCTCTTGCATCCCCCAAGCTGCCCCCTCTCTAACACAGGACCCTGCTTCAGCAAGGACTCAACCTTGCAAAACTTTTCTCCCCAGTGTCCCACTGAAGCCTGAGGAACTGCAGCCACCTCTGAGTGTGTGCCAGCTCAGACGTGACACAACGCCCTAGAGGAGCAGCACCCTGCCTTCCTGCATTTTAAGGAAAACTGATTATCAGCACCAAAGCAGGGTTTTAGATTGCTAGGCATCTTCTTGAATGACTAAACAGCAGTAAGTAATATGTATTTACATACATTATTGCCTAATACCCCATTGGAAGGCGATTTGTGTAGATAAGTTCCATTAATGTTAAAGGGAGTCATTCACATAAATCCTCAGCACATTAATGGCCGACTACCCTCCTCTGTGTAGTATTTCGTGTTGCTGCATTTAGTGAGTGCAATATAAACATGGCCGACTTAATATGCAAATAAATTCAAGTATTTACTGAGCCATAAGAGACAGTTACTGGGCACATCTCTCATTCATCGTTTATAGGGAAATAGATGGAGGCTGCCAGATAAAATTGAGAGATAAATGCTATAAACATTTTTTTAGGGCAACAGGGGAAAGGGTACTGAGACTACATATACACATAATGATCATAAACAGTTTCTTGAAGACATTCTCTCTCCTATTTATTTTTACTCTGTATGCATGTGTCTACTACATATCCACACTGAACCTCTATTTGTTGCATTGCTGTTCCCTGCTGGTGGCACTGGAGCCCCTCCAGTCCCAATGGGAACAGAGCAGAGCCCTGCACCATCCCTGCTTGTTCCCTCACCACCTCCTCAGCAGCTGCCCAGCTGCAGGAAGTGAGTGTACTCGCCTTGAAAAGATGGGCCACTCACTGCAACTCCCTCTTTTCCTGGCACCAAAATGTGAGCCCTTCCTCTAAGCTCTTCACCCTCTGGCACCTGGCACAGAAAAGGGGAAGGAGAGCTTTTGGGCCATTTCTTTTCATGGATGCTCTCTTGAGAAGCCTCACTGTGTATTTGAGAGATAGAGCCCTCTCCAAGGCTGTGCTTTTCCAAGGCACAAGAAAGGCATCTTCTATGGTAAATGGATCTTAAAAATGCATCAGATACGATATTACCAAAGTCCTCCTTCAGCCCCTTGCATAAGATTTCAAAGACGCCATGCCAAATGGATGTGTCCTGCACAAGACATATCCTCCACAAGACATTTCTCTCTAGTGGTAATAAATTAGTTAACACTTATTCACTTGTTTACTTTTTCAGATGGAAAACAAGCAAAAATTCTCTGTCTCTATTGCACAGTTCAATAGGATGGTTCCTATGCACATACATTCTCATGGAAATATGCAGACATACATATAAAAGGGCCTTATCTACCATTAAACTCCACAGCACTCTGCTGGGCTGCCTCCCTATTGAATGCTGCTAATGCCATAGGAGTCACCAAAAAAACCCCTAAGGCCTTGCCAGCACCCCTGAGTCTGCTGGGGGCTGGTGTGTCTGTCCAGGCTTGAGGGTGCAGCAGCGCGGGTGCGCAGGGCCAAGTGTGAGGCAAGCTGGAGCGACCAGCACCACCACCCTGCTTGCCTGGCAGGACAGCCCTTGGTGGCCACGCACAGCAGAAGCTGAGCCTCAAACAAAAATGGCAGCAGAGGAAAAAACACCAAGCAATCTCTGTCCTTAATGGGGAATGCCCTTTTGTAATGCTGCCCTTTGGGCTTGTCCTCAGCTAAAACCCCAGAGCTCCGCTTTCCCCTGTGCAGTGACTACTTCTTTCAAAATCTCTTCTGCTTGAGTACTGTCTCTGCCCATGTTTGAGGCCTCCTCCCAAATACTTGCTCTCTCCCCTGAGGCAGATTTCTCTCCCACAGTGCCCACAGGTGCAGACATCTGGAAACCTCCAGTGTGTACTTTGGAAATCAGATCATTTTACACACTAACTCTACAAAATGGAGCCCCCACCTCAAACCTGCTTGTGCCCATCCCAGTGTTGCTGTACCCCTCTGCTGCCTCCTTGGGAGAGCCTTCACTGCCCCTTGCAGGTTGCAGTGCTGGCCTCATGGCTCAGGTGTGCCCACTCTGCCCCAAATCCAGTCCATGCTGTGGGGCCAGGGAGCAGCAGGAGGCACTCAGTGAGCAAAAGGGCACCTGAGAGACTGATTTGGTGGCAAGGTGACAGGAGGTGGCACACCCAGCAAATGACACCAGTGGTGTTCATAGAATCATAGAATGGTTTCACTTGGAAAAGACCTTTAAGATCATTAAGTCCAACCATCGAACCAGCCCAAAGTCTGCCACTAGACCATGTCCCTAAGCAAGACATTCACTCGTCTTTTAAACACCTCCAGGGATGGGTGACTCAACCACCTCCCTGGGCAGCCTGTTCCAGTGCTTGACAACCCAGAAAATCAATTCCTCCTAATATCTAACCTAAACCTCCACTGATGCAACTTGATGCCATTTCCCCTTGTCCTATCACTGACTGCAAGAGAGAAGAGACCAACGCCCACCTCAGCACAACCTCATTTCAGGTAGTTGTAGAGTGTGATAAGGTCTCCCTTCAGCCTCCTTTTCTCTAGACTAAACAACCCCAGCCCCCTCAGCTGCTACTTGTAAGACTTGTGCTCTAAACCCTTCACCAGCTTTTGCACTTCTCTGGACACGCTCCACTGCCTCAATGTCCTTTCTGTAGTGAGGGGCCCAAAACTGAACACAGTATTGAAGGTGTGGTCTCACCAGAGCTGAGTACAGGGGAAGGATCACTTCCCTACTCCTGCTGGTCACACTGTTTCTGATGCAGGCCAGGATCTCAACAGACTTTCAATAAATCTGCCTGTGACACAAGATAAGGTCTTGGGTTAGGAACTTACCTGCCCATGGTGTTCCCTCTGGTGGGCAGCAGAGAGAAATCACTGGGGGCTAATGTTGCTCAGAGGCTTTCAGGTCACCAAGGACTTCTGCATCATAAGGATGTGTCAGCTTCCTCCTGCTATTGGGAGGGGGCTAACACACACCGCCGCCAAGAGCCCCTTGCAGACAGCTGCCTGCAAGACAGCCCACTCAGCCCAGAGACATCTCAGGGCAGCTCTTTTGGGAGGACTGTCCTTGTAGGAAATGCTCGTTACAGCCCGCAGGTAGCCCTGTTGGCTGTGGGGAAACTGGCTCTCAGGAGTGTGCCCTGCAAGTCTTGAAGTGTGAGGATAGCATGTCCTCACCTGCCATTAAATCTAAATCAGTTTTGAAAGCAAAAGCACTCACAATTATCTTTGCTTTGAAAACTCAGGTGCACGGGGTGAAAGAAGAAAGCATCTCCTACCTTCCCTGCACCTCCCACCAAGTAAAACACATTTTGTGGTACCTCCTTCACACTGTTGACGCACGAGTGTAAGCACGGAGAGATGGAGGCAAGCATCAGGAAAAGACATTTACACAACAGAGTCCAGTCCCTCAGCAAAATGTGTGCGCACACGTGCTGCTTACGTCCAAGAAGCACGTCAAAGAGAAATACAGCTGATTTTTCACAAATTACTTGTGCTGCTTGAGATCATGGAGGACGTTTTGAGGAATCACTTATTGCTGCATGGGCTGTGGGATGAGCCCTTTGCAGCAATCTCTGGGAAAGCCAAGCTTGCACAGGTGCTAGCAGAGCCCCAGCAGCCAAAATGCCACTGATTCTGCCCCCAACCACAGCAGAGCTGCATGGGCATCCAGGGTTCTTGTGCACCACAATGCAGGCAGGAGCAGCCTCTCTGCAAGGAGTGCAGCAACCAAAGCACCCAGAGCAATGTAAAGCACAACCCCGAATGCTCAGGTTTAGTCACACCTGTCGTAAATCAAGAAAATGACAGGGAATGCCCCTGGGAGCCCCGCGTATATAAATATTTGAAGAAACACAAGCAACAGCTGGTCCCTGTGAAAGCTTTTGTCAATCTGACATTTTGAATACTGAGAGCGCACTGGCATCCGCACATGGGCCAGGTAAGAGGAGCAGGAAACCAGAGGTGTATTCCTGGCCCCACTGCTGACCAGGAACAAAAAGGAAACCCCATCCTTTGCACCCTACACCCGAACTGAACAGAGTAACAAATGCAAACAGGCAGAGAGCAAAAGACTGGCATTTGTAGCACCATTTCTCCTCTATGATGAGAATCACCTTTAAGGATGGGGTCAGGATAAACTGCAGGGCAACAGCAAACTGTTCAGTTCAAGAGGAATTATTCATCCTTCAGCAGAACATAATTACACATCCAGACTCTCTCTGGGCAATTCTTTATTCGGGCCAAATTTACACTAGTTCCTAAAGGGAGCAGTCAGTCTTAATGAATGACTTACAGTTTCATCATCTTTATAAGGCTTTATTAAAAAAAAAAAGAATATCAGAAGTTTAGATCTTTAATTAGTCCATTTTAACCCCACCTTCACTGCACATTACCCTTTCTTTTGTCAGTTCCTTCATTCTCATCAACAGGAACGCTAGGTGCAAAGATGCTAGCTTAGATTATAAATTACTTTAAATTTGATTAGTCCATAGCAAATTGAGCCAGTACCTTCAATGCACCTATACATCATGATTCTGTTTGGCACAGCAGTGTATAATTCCCTGACACACAATTTTGAATAAGGTTTTTTTAAGGCACAGCAAAATATAGACAAAATTTTGCTTCCTTTGCACAGGAAACCAATTCCTCATGAGGCAATTTTTAATTAGAGAATTAATACACATAATTCATTTTTCCCTGTAAGGTGAGCCTGGAATATTTTTCTCTGCATAAGTAAACCAACTATTTGTTCATTCTCACTGTGGGGAGCCCGGTGGTGGTGTCACCTGTTACACACTGTAGCTGCTCTTAATGGTCAGCTGGAGAACTCAGGTGGGAGTGTTTTATGTAAATAAAGTTGACTCCTCCTTTGCACCATTTTAAAGCTGTAGGGAGAGAAGTAGGATTTTAGGGAATTGGAGCATTTCTTTTTGTCATTATAGTCTTCTTTTAAAAAAACACCATGATGCCATTGAGTATACTTTATGAACGTGAACTATATCCCTCTGAAGATAACAGGGTTTTGCTGACTACAGTGTTATAAAATAAAGACATTTTGCTTCATTGAATTTTTAAGAGAAAATATTATTGTCTTACTCTCACTGATTATTACCTGATGGTCTTCCTTACCTGAACCATGCTTTCATGCCTTATATTTATGTGCCAGGCTTGCATGAGTTCCCCACCATTTGCAGGAGGGGATCATGCCTTGTTCTGTAGTTTAAAACACCCCTTGATTAGTTTTCCAACTAATGCTAGGCATATTGGCTAGCTTTAGGGATGTGAATTCAGGCTGCAGCAGGGAAGGAGCCCCTGGGTACCTCTGGTCAGAGCCCAGCAAGAAGTGGTGACGCTGAGGAATTGGTTAAATCATTCACATTCCACAGTAGGAAGGGTGTTTGGGGCAGCTCCCACCGGAGCTGGGCACTGGGGGAGCCTGCGAAGGTCCCAGCATGGCCAGGGACAAGGAGGATGGATGTGTCCCCACCCGAAGGCAGCCCACGTCTCAGCAGCGAGCCCCTCACTTGCCTGCCTCGTCCCAGAAGGGCTGGGTGAGGGAGCAGGCAGAGGCCTGGCTGTCAGGGCTTGCCTGCCTCCTGTGCCCGGGCTGTGAACAGCAAACCATCCTGCACCCTGCTTCCTCGCTTCACCCTGTAATCTGTGCCCTCTCTTGCTTTCTAATCTCTTCGTTTTTTTTTTTTTTTTTTTTTTTTTAATGCTACCTTACATTGGAGGGAGGGAAAGTGTCAGAGAGACATCTGTGTAAGGTCAGATCTCAGCCTCCTGAAGCTCAGGGTGTCAGCCATGTACCATGATGCTCTACAGTGCTGCTCTTTTAAACTTTTTTTCAATATGTATCAAACCTCTACATTTTTTTGTCAAGCACAGAGCTAAGGGAATAGATGAGGGAAAAGCATCCTACTGCGATTCCTTCTTTCTAGGTACTGCAGCCACCATCAAGCACCTGTACAGTTGTGTGTTCCCAGCAGGTGAGAGATCTCAGGGCAAGATACTAATTGCCCAAGAAAGAAAATTGCCGCCTTCTACCCACTCTTTTCCACAGAATATAAGAAAATACTCAAGTTAAACATTTCCAATAAACAAAATAACAGAAATATCAGAGTCACTCTGCTACATCAACAAAGCATTTCTCAAGGTAGACCCTCCACACACTTTCTGAGCTAATTCAGCACATTTACTTTTTCTGTTAGATTTTTTTTTCCTGTCCCTCTTCCACAATCCATCATTAAAAATCTCATGCCCCTTGCCAGCCTTTCTAATCTGAAGAACACATGCACTGCCTACTTTTATGATGGGGCAAGGAGGCTCTACCTTATTGGTAAAATCACTGTGTCATCTGAATTAAAATAAAATGTCACCTGCAGCCAGAGAGGACTGGGAAACACCTAATCTAAAGAAGATCACAAAACCTGAACTTGTCAATATATCATCAGCTGGTGTCAGGTGAGGCTGGAGTCAAGGAAGCCGTGCTGATTTACACCACCAGCTGATTGAGACCAGTGTGCTTAGCTGGACCAGGGACTGGCAGCACAGCATGGTGCAGAATATTGTAAATACTCCTGTAGCACAAAGACACTTTTTAGACTTCAGTCTGGCTCCCACAAATAATGACATCCCTGTGCTTTCCCAGTATTTGCAACTTAACCCCCCTTTACATTTCCCATTGTGCCTTTATTCAGTTTTAAACCCCCCATGTCTATCCTTGAGCAAAGTGTCTTCAGAAGCCTCTTGAAATAAACCCAGGGTTAAACAGAAATCCTCCTCCAAGCAGAGAATTCAAACAACTTTCCTTCTGCAGCTCACCACATTAACTTCATATTCCTGCCACAAGCCTTGCATGCACCAAAACCAAAACCAACTTCTTTTGGCCAGACCACTGCCAGTAGATGAGCCCGTGGCAAAGAAACCAACACTCGCAGCCATTCACCAGCTGTGGAAAGGGAACCTGTGCCCAGGTCTCAAGGGCTGAGTTACTGAACCCCTACGGGCTTCACTCCCCACCAGCCAGCAGCTGCGGAGGCTTGGGGAGCTGGGGAGGGACTGGCAGAGCTGGCCAGGCACACACACACACACGTTTCAGCCCCATGCTCTGTCCTCTCCCAAAGTTACCTTTAAAACACCTAAAAAGACAAACATTAACAACTCAGCTAAAGTGTGCTCCTCAGCGTCTCTCGCAAGCCTGTTACTCTCAAAGGAAAAACCCAGTATACAAATACAATATCACTCCCTTCAGTTTTCAGTTAAGGATAAAAATTCAGCTTAGCATCTCGTTTGAAGATATGAGGAGATTATAATTAAACTAATTGATCTATGAACTAGACTGGCATAAATACTGTCTGCTCTGTATGTTGCAAAATAAGTTGCTTTTAAAATGGAAGAGGCATTTACCTGGCAGCAAAGAAACCCTTGCCTGGATTCAGGTTTGGAAAAGCCCGAAGCTGTAGTCAGAAGTCTTCATCAACTACTAAACACACACACAAACACACACACACACATGCGCGCGCGCGCACACATACACACACTCCTGTTGCCATGCAGCACACGCACACCAATGTGCTGCCCCTCTCCTCACGCTGCCTGCTCCCAGGGCTGGGGATGGGTGTGATTTGGGGTTGACAGCCTCCAACTGAGGAGCTGTAAAGTTACCACGCAGACGAGCAGCACGAGAACTGCTCCGGCAAGGCTCAATGGCAAGCATCAGGCAGAGAAGAAGAAGCATGCGTTCCCCTTACCTATTGCTTAGGTTAAAACAGTAAGCAGTGTCTTTAGAGAGCCCAGGCACTGGGACCCAAAGGGCAGAGGACTTTCGGCACAGTCACACAGACCCCAGCAAAAGCCATCTTCTCCCTGTCTCTTAGCACAGTGCAAGTCTCCAGCTGCTCAGCCTTCCAGCTGCAAACATCTCATTAGACTAATGCATTCAGCACAGGCAGAAAACTCGATTTACCATAGCTACAGCAATGAATTTCCATTACGATGACAGCTTCAACCACATCATGTCCGGAAAAGCAGCCAACCACTGCCTTTTAAAGAACACACACATTTTACGCTCAGAAAACGAGGCCTGCGCATCGAGTTTCCTTTCTTTTCGCAGCTACACCGAAAAAAAATTGCCGTTCCTTTTTATTTCAGAAACTCCGCCAGCTGAAAGGTAAAGGCATTTGGTCTCTTCCCCCCTTTCCCCCCTCTCCCCCCCCAAATAGCAGTATGTTTTGCAATACTGTGCATTGGGCTGCGATAAGCATAAGGGGTGTTTGCAACATTTCTGATTTCGCTACCCCTCCTCTGTTGCCATGGAAACCGGACTGTAGCATCAGCCCTTTGTCCCGCTCCTGCAGCAGCCTGGCCCGATGCTGAGCATACGTGATGCCATGGACTGGAAGGACTAGCCACTTTGTTTTGGATAATTTACATGCAAATTGGGGAAATAGCACTTGGGATCTTTCTGCCGGCGATGCTAGGTGCATGTGTACAGTGTTACTCACGCATACACACGTGCTCCTGTACGCTAGCACACAGAGCAGGCTCTGGATAATTTTACAGGTATGGCCAGGCAATGATGTACATAATATGTAGAAATACCAGTTATCACAGCCATGCCATGGCATTTGGGCATGTTGCAGGAGTAGCTTCTCACTGCATTTCCAGTCACTCATCACAGAAGGCACCAGGTCTTTCCTTATTTCGCACACACTAGCAGCTCTTACCACCCAAAAAAAAATCTGTAATACGTGTAATAAATAATGTTCATAATAATCCTGCCATGCTCCATTGACTGTGATGGATCAAATTATCCCAGCAAAGGAGTTTGTCGCAGTTGTTTATGAGTGTTGCACAGCTCCCCGCTGCCCACTTCACACACTCGCATACATGGCTATTCGGTATTTATCGCAAGCCAAAATGTGCTCCTCACCTCTCTTTGCTTCCAGTCCTGCGAATGCCTCATCAGATGGGCTTGCAGCCATGGTCACTAGTTCTGCTGGTTTTGTGGCCCCTGCACACTCGTTTTGTGCAGCCTGGCTTTATGGGTTTTAGAGGAGTTACTTTCAACTTCTCACCACAGAAGATGAGGTGAGTATTAAGCCTGTTATATTGACCAAGGAAGAAGAAGAAAAACAAGGAACTCTCGGTCCTGGACAGTTTGTACCAACAAGAGCTGGGGCTTTGCTGGTGCCCTTCCCCAGCAGCGGGAAGGATGGCAAGCACCTGCCCACCAGCGACTGAGAGCAAGGTGAGATGCTCGAGGTCACACCACCAGTCCCTTGCAAGTACAATGAGTTTGGGAGGATGGCAGGGGTGTTTATTTCTTTCTTAAAATCATGGCTAGAGAAAGACTTTGTACATTTAAAGAAAAAAAAAGTTTGGTAGATCCAAGTAAAACAAGGAATACTCCTTTTTACTTGCATTACTATACATTTGACAGATGTAGGTGTGAAAAAAGGTATTAGCAGCAGAGAACTGGAACAGCTGTTTTCTGTCTTCCACTACTGGCATATGAAACCTGTGGTACTGGCAAAGACACTGGGTAAAGAGGTACCCAAGTGCTCCTCAGCCCAGCCTTCATTCTGGCAAAGGCCTGTAATCCCCCTTTTCCCTCCTTCTCTTTTTTTTTGTGACAAAATCAAGGTCAGTGGGCCATCACTCATGAATTCCTATACCAGAATAAAATGGAGGGAACTAGAGCACCGTGCAAATTCCAGTTTAAAGTTCCCTAATAGGATAAATGGGGAAAAGTATTAGTGGTTAAGAAAAATCATGGCAGAATCATTTAAAAAGCCTGTCTTCTCTTTTAAGCTGTTTAAAATTTTGAGCATGAGTCTTAGCCGTCTCTGTCGTCTCCCATCGCTGCAGCAGATGCACTGCTGCTGTGGGTGTCACACCACGTTACCAATCTCACTGGGCACAGGCAGGCTGGCACAACAGCTCAGAGGCATCAGCTGCAGTCCCACAAAAAATATTGTATTAATACAGTGTGACACAATAGCAAGTACTGGGGAGGAGATTGGAAATGGTTCTTTTTTGTCGCTGTTGTTGTTAATGCCATGAACAATTTTGCAAGCTTTCGACCAGCCAAATCCTTACTGCTTTGGGAACAAATTTTGCTCTGCTAAGGACTGCAGAGTTTTTTGGACTGTGCTCTTTGCAGGGCTTATTTGACAGCCTTGAATTTAAAGTTTAATTTAAAGGGTCCTGAATTTCAGTTTCAAACGTACATCTGGTCTATAGGGCAGCTTAACTTACAGCCAAAAGCAAGGGAGGATGAGGTAGGGTAAGGGGAATGGTTTGAAGCATTGACATTTGCTATGAGGTCAAACGCAAGGCTCATTTCCAGATCTGGGGTGCCACAAGATGGGGGTGAGGGACAAAGGGAGATGAGCCAGCAGTGGGGCAGAGGAGCAGGTTCTGCTCAGGTAAATCTGCCCACCAAACTATAGAAACACAGTGGAGCAATGTAATCAGTTGCTTCATTTCCAAATAGAAATGAAAAAGGTGACAAAGTGGGGGGAAAATTGTCAGCTACTCTCAAAAAATACCAAAACACTTTCCTCTGTAGGCACAGAGTTTGCAAATGAAGACACCACTGCAGAGAAATATTAAGAATCTACACAGAAAAGCAGGCAATAGCAGAGCAAGGAGCACGACTGAAGTCTCCTGCCTCCTGTTGTTGCTTCCCCAACTATTTGAGCCACAGGCCACCATCAATCTCCAAATTATTTTTTTTTAAATATGTCTTTTTCATTGTGTCCTCCGTCCTGCCCTCCATACTCTTTTAATCAGTGTCCCAGTATTTGTTTTTCACCTATTTTAAACTGATTACTTTTCAACCCTTCCCTCCACTGCTTGTCCTCACAGTCTCCTCCAAGCAGGAACCAAACCCAGATGCAGGAGTGAAGGTTTTGGGGCAGGTGGCAGCACAGGGCCAGGGCTTTAATGACCAACTGGGAGGCAGCTCAGTGCCTAGGGTTCAGACACGAGTTCCTTAGTGTTGGGATTAGCCCCTAGCTCACCCAGTCTCCTGGGTGCAAGGGCTTTACTTGCCTGCCTCCAGACTAGCTGGGTGTTTTTCTGTGCCATGTATATACATTTTACCCTGATTTTGCCCTTGGCCACCTGAAGTCACCTCTGAAATACCAGCAGCCACACCGAAGCCCTGCCCTGCTGTTGGCTCCTCTTTTGCTAGCAAAATTGGTTGAGGTCGCAGATGCCCAAGGCCATCCATGTGGATATGAGGAGCAGGTACAGGAACAGCACTGATTCCCAAGGGAATCTCTGTCACCCCCCCACAGATGCCCTGAAACATCTTCACAGAGGGACTGATACACCAGCTCTTGCTGAACCTCCCAGGCCATTTTGGACTGAGGACAAATCTGGCCATTGCCCAGACTTTACCGGCTAGGGACGAGCATTGCGGAGGTTGCCACCCACGCAGGAGGGTGTCGGGTCCTGACCTCGCACTGTTGTCCCTCCCTAGCCACTTGCTCCCCGGCACAGCCAGCCCTTAAGCCCGGCGCCGGACAGGACAGCACACAGCGCTCCACTGCTCTCCATCCACCAACAACATTAATAAACTCCCACAGACTGTCATTTTATTTCAAGCATTACTCTGTAATTTAAATAATACGATTCTTTAAACAATTACATTCAATTACCTTCAGATTTCCATGAAATCAGTAAGCATTCAGGGTGAGTGAGGAAAGAAATTAAATATCCCAAAACAGCCTCAGTGCATGCAGCCCTACCTGCTATTTGGGCAGCAGATGAGCAGGGTGGTGGGAGCTTGGAGCACTTCTTTCTGCCACCAGCAAACACTTGGCTGTGAGGTGACATTCACCTGCCTTTTATGACAGCAGTAGGTCTTTTGGGGCAGCTGCCTGCCTGGGTTAATGCCCTGTATGCTATTTTTCCCCTGCATCTTTCTTTATTAGGCATTTCAGTTTAACAAGATTTTTACCTATAAATCTTTCCAGATGCTGAATTAATCTCGTGACACCCGCCCTGACCCTTTTCACTCCCCCCATGCTTGCGTAGATACAGTTGGTTAAGTTATGATGGGGTCCGGTTTAAGGGGATGAATTTAAACAATTACCTTAATTACAAGAGCAGTATCATCTTTCAAACGAGCGGGTCTCCAGGGAGGACAGCTGCTGAGAAGTCATTTAGATGTGCAAGCCTTTGAAAAGGGCAGCGAGAGGGGCTGTGACTCCAGCCCTGGCGGCCACCGCTCCCCCTCGCACCCCGGCTCCTTCCCACTCTCCCAGTGGAGGAGGTGAGGTGGAATGGCAGCGCTTGGGCAAGCAAGAAATCCCTGGGCCCCACACCACCCACCAGTCACCCCCTGCCCAGCCCCTCCCTGGAGGGCACCTTTTGTTTCCGCACGTAGCTGAATTTGAGTAAAGCCTCAGAGACTTACTGATGCGCTCCAGCAATTCGCTCAGGAGGCTGAGCTGAAAATTAAGCCAATGCCCAAGGCAAAGGGAAACGCCCAATAAAACCTGGCAGCAGCCTGGATGGGCAAGGGGTGGCAGGGTTCCCCTCTCACTCAGACCCTCATCCAACCCGTGCCTGCTGGCCACCCCACAGACCCTTTTTGCCCCCATGTTGAGCTCCACAGTGGCTCTGCCTGCTCTGTGTCCCCTCGGCGCAGCAGCCCCTGCAAGGTGGCCCAGCCACCTCCCCACCCTGACTTGCTGCTTGTTTGAGGACGTGATTATTTCCCAAATCACTGAACATCAGGATTGGCTTTGTAATTTGCTTGGTTCTTTATTACATTTATTGATTTTAAAATATTTTAACGGCTCCTTTATTGCTGTGTTAAAGAGCTCGGAAAGGCAATAAAGTCACGCGGCATCCTTAGTGATAAAAGAAATAATCCTTTGAGCTGCAAAAATTGTCCCTTCTCCCTTCCAATCTGAGCTTCAAGCAAAAAAACCAAAAGCAGCAGTAGCCAAAAGGACAAGTGCCTGGGCAAAATCCCCTGCAACCGATGCAGGTAGGTAGGATGAGGTGTAATAAGCTGTAGCAAAAACTCTGGAGCACCAAAGCAACCTGCTGCATCTAGGAAACAAAGAAAGCTTATTTACCCACCTTGGTTCAGGCACTTGATACACATGGTCTTTTTTTGTATGTTGGTTTATATGACTGACATGGACCATGGACCATCTCTGTCCAGCATCAGGAGTGATACTAAAACTGTGAGATGCCTTCAGGTCCAGAGCAAGGAGGTCACATTGATGCTGACTGGGGTGTTTCACATTAACTTGCTTATCTGCAAATATCTTCTGATGAGACTCTCTTGAGACCCAGTGTACAGCGATCCAATGGGGCAGAACTGAAATGGCTGAGCTGCTGGGCTCCTGCCCCCCACAAGCACCCGGCGCCTGCTGCAGACGCATGGCACTGCTCTGGTGTGGCATCTGCATCCCTCGGAGGGATGGCTCTGCTGCTGGTGTATGGAAAAGCTGTGGGTGACAGGGGAAGGAGCCCAAATCTCCACTCCAGCCCCTGGCCCCACTTCTAGCCTTGTGTATTTCACTTTGTGGGGTACCAGCCTCAGCGGTCAGCACCTGGGTGCAGCTGGAGGCTTCACACAGGGTGTCGGCAACCTGGCAAACCCTCCTGCAAAGTGGGAAAAGGGGCAGAGGGATGGACCCACAAGGAAGTGGTGCCAGCCCTGGATCTCTGTGTTGGCAAATGTTGCTGTATGGCTGACAGAGCTCTCGCTGGCTCCCAGACTGGCATCTCTGGAGGTTGTTCCCAAAACGGACGCACTCCCGGGGCACAGTACAGCCCAGCATCTTCGTTCAGCACTAACTCAGCAGATGGGCAGAGGGGCTTGCTCCAGCAATGCCGGGATGGATGGCAATTACCGCATCTCATTCCACAGAAAGATGAAGGAAGAGTCAGGGGTTTTTTTTGGATGACTTTCTGCTGCTAATTACATAAGAACTGCCTGACAAGGGTGAGGCATCGAAAAGCTGACTTAGAAACTCTTCGCTGAGTGCACACCAGAGCTGTTATATGTGAAGCAACATGCTGAAACATTAGATATTTTTCTCATAAGAACCGCAATAACAGACAGAGGTTTTCAGGCAGCCATTGTGTTTCCCCCTCTGCAGACACCATGACTGCACTGTGCTCCCCTTGGACCAGCTGGGACAGACCCAGGGGTGCCCCGAGCATGGGACATGGCACCAGAGGTACTTATCCTCGCAGCGATGCTCCTGGTACAAAGCACAGAGCTCTGATGCAATTTGCGTGTGTGTTCTACAGTAGTTCATACCTTGCAGAGTCCCAGAGACTTGGACACTGCTTTTACCGGGAAAAATTCAATCATCTTTCTACCACCGTGGAAAGCAAAATGATTTAAACAACATTTGGGGTACCTTTCCTAAAAGACCATCTTTCCTAAATAGGGATTTTCCTGATTCTGGGAAATTTCCAGGAATCAATTCACCAGCAACTTAGTTCTACGTTTTGGCTTTTTTATAGTGAGGGACTCTGAGCTGGTGAGTGTTATCATCTGACAAACAAAAGGAATCTATTTTAACAAGTATAATATCATAGTACAATAATAAATTCAATGAAGAGCTCAATGAAATTAAACCAGAAGCAGTGATCTAACCATTTCCTATTTTGAGCATCTTTCCCATATGACTTGGCTCAAACAGCCTAACTTTCTGCTGTAGAGATATCTGGGTCTGGGCAGTAATTGAAAAAAAATCCTCCAGACAAGGGTTTTTGTTCCTCAGATTACTCTGCTGGTTTTACAGTAATTTCCAGCCCAGAGTCTGCCTTAACCAATTAAGCACCTACAGCTTGGCAGCAGCAGGAGGCCTCAGCCAGCAAACCCCATTCCTGCACGAGACACAGCCGAATTTTGTTAATCAGCCCCCATTCAGCACACAGGCAGTGCAGATGCCCGTGCTTTGCTTCCCTGCGGGCCTGTCCCTGCCTTACAGACACAAAGCCTGAGCTGCTGGGCTTGCTGCACAGACGCAATTAAAAGAGGAACAATGATGAGCTGTTCTTTGACAGAGGGGGTATGAAACAGGGCTCTGTTCCCTCCCCAGCAGCCAGCACGGTGTGTGCCATGCCCTTGTGTGGGCTCTACCTCCTCAGGTCAAGGCACCCTCCTCAGCTTTCGCCTCACCTCTCAAGCTTGGAAAACTGCTCTGGCACTGGGAAAGGTGGTGTTAATCCCATCCTGAAAAATACAGCACTCCTGAGGATGTCAGCACAGAAACTCTGGAGGACACAGTGCTGAAGATGCCAGGCAGCGTGGTGATAGTGGTTGGTGTACATCACACCTGAGAAAGATGAAGGCCAAGGAAGCCATTCCTAGTGCAGGATTCGGTCCCAAATATTTGGTCTTCAAACATTAATGACTGCAGCAGGGAGGAGATGAAGCTTCCACCGCAGGTCCCCTCCGGCAACCCCTGCAGGGCCCTGTGGCACAGAAATCCTCCTGTCCCCAGACTGAACACTCGCTCGCACGCCAGAAACACGGGCAGAGGAGTTGCGATGGTGCCATCTCCTGACTCCTGCCAGAGGAGCGCTGCATCTCACCGGCTGGGGTGGGCTCAGCTGCCACCCTCCAGCAAAACTCATCAGAGACAAAGCCATTAATAGCAATTTCATACAATAAAATTCTATACAAATGTCCAAGGCCGGTAGATTTGTTTTTTCTCTGCAGCTAAAAGAGCAGTAAAGACGTATGTCTCTATATAAGCTATGTTTGCATACTCCTTTTCCTTAATTCAATAGAAAAAAAATAAAATCAGTCACTATCCAAATTCACTGTAGTTATCTCTTTTTTTTTTTCTCTTGGCAAGTGCTATTTTTAGGCAATACACATGCATAGTCAAACTATAGCATAGCTATTTTTTGAAATTACATATGCCAGCATAGTTTATAGATTTTAATTAGCCAGGGAGTTGGATAGCCATCAGCAGTCAGGAGCTGTATGTTGTTTGCATACAAACTCAGGCGAGAAACTTCCCCCCACGGCATCTGCTCATACAAGGGAGGAGGGGCAGACCCTCTCCAGCAGCCAAACCTTGGTGCAGTTCAGAGCCTGTCGAATGGTAACCGAGATCCAAGGGCTCAGACACTGCAGCTCTTCACCTGGGGGAGAGAAGGGGGGCCTGGGTGGAAGAGGGTACTGCAGTGATGGGCGTACGTTTAGGAACATAAATGTAGCACTCTACTTCCCAAAAACCTGATGAATGGGCATGTGGAACAGGAGTCCTCTTCTGGCAGTATGCCAAAATGCCATGTCAAACACTGGTCACAGAGGCTAGAAAAAAAATCATTAAAAAAAGTACTAGTAGATATAAGAAATATGTCAAAGTTTCGTCATTCACTTAGCTTTTGGGGTTGATCTGTATCTGGATTTTATTTTACTGGTGATGGCAGAATTGCTTTAGTATAGTTTAGCCCCAAAGCACCCTAAAGTGAAATCCAGAATCCCAGGATAGGTGCTGTTGTTCTTCATCCACATGTAACTCTCCAGGGACTTGTTGGATCCTGTCACAGGTGAGCAGTCAGGTAGAGAAAGAGGTTTAAATTTCACAAGTGGCCTCTGCTGTATGCCAGAGATGGGACAAATTTTCTTTCCACCCATGGAATAGCTAGTAACAAAAAACCAGAACCAAAACATACTTACCAGTCATTATCTGAGCTAGCTGATTAATTGCTCACATGGTAAATTTCAGAAATCGTATTGTGGTTATAATAAAACAAATCTAATTTTATTTTTAAAATAAAAGACTTGATTTTAGGGTTTCCCCTATATTTTTTCTCCTCTGCTGTTTTGACACTTCCATCGTTTTTGAGACTGGCATGATGTGTCTACCAAAAAGCTTTGCCTGTGTCTAACAAGTTGAATTATTTTGCTATTGCCTAGCCTACAACCTCACATCTACAGAGACCTGGATTACAAAGGCTGGTGTCTGCCTTCGCATTGGTGCCGTTGTCATATTTAACACCATGCACTTGCACAAAGATTCAAAGCAGCATGGTGATTAATTGCTGTCACTCCTGTGAGTCTCCACAGTTCACATTTGACCAGGAGGGCCATGCTTCCCTTTTAAGAAATGCTGGGGTTTGAAAAGTATTGCTCTATTTTTTGTTTTAATTGGCTTTTAGCGGGGAGCATGGACAATGCTGCGCTGGGCAGGGCTGGTCAGGCAGCGAGCACTGATGCCCCAGCGACATCTCGCAGGCATCACCACTCCAGGCACCTCCATCAACAGCATTTTGGAAGAAAAGGCTAGAGACACACCAGGTAGGGCTGGCTTTGGCATTGATGCTGCAAGAAGGGAATGGACTGGACAAACTAAGTTGCTTTCATCTCGAATATTTCTTTTTTAAGCCCCTTGCTTCTGTTGAGCTCGTAATGAAGATGGACTCCTTGGCCTTGCCACCCATCCCTCTCTTGCCATTAACATTCAGCTGCTGTCACATAGCAACGTCTGTTGTGATGTGCACAGCAGAGCCAGCTCTGGTGTCACCGCAGGCGGGACAACGTCATCGCGCAAGGAGCAGCAGCACCCAGCCATCCCCCACCAATACCCCCTTTCCAAAAGAGACAGTTCTTCAGGTGAGGAGGTCATCATCCTGCTTTCCATGGCTACCAGGTAAAAACGCCAGTGGGAGAAGTTTTCTTCACTTGTCCAGAACAGCCCGACCCCCCACACACTGGGATCCAGGGGCAGAGGGTCTCTGGTGGGGACAGGGTGGGGAACAGGCAGGTGACATGGGCCACTTGCACCCCACTGTGAGATCCGGCCCAGCTGCCCTGCCTGATTGCCACCAAGTCTTGCAAGCTTGCCGAGAGATGGGCTAGACATTTTTAAGGCCGGTTTTGCCAAGAAATGAAGAGCCTGTGTATAGAAGTCTGTATTTTAAATCACCAGTAACTTTTAGCATACATACTGTATATTAAATGCAAATTTGAATGTAAAACATAATAAGGCAGCTTTTCATCATATGAATGAACTATTCAGCCCTGATTGCAATGACAAAGAATAAAAAAGGGATCAAATACACCTAACAAATCTACATCAGGTGGGAACCATAAAAAGATACAACCAAGATAAAACCTTATGTGAGGAAGTTAACTGCAAAGAGTAAATCCTCATAACTTTAGTACGTGTACACAGCGGTCCCTTCTGCTATGTGATGTTTAAGAGAAGCTCATGACGTACATGAGGTTGCTCAAATTGTCTCACGATGGGGAGCTGCCACTCGTGCCTTGTACATGGGACCAAGAGAGCAACAGGCTCTCCTGCATCTGAACTGATTTGGTGGGACCTGCACAGCTGGGTGATGTGGGCAAACCAACAGCTGGGTGCAAAATGAAACAAGAACTATCACATTTCACCTCTTCATTTCAAGCGACCTGGCCTCCAAATCTTGCTCCCCTATCATGGGCAGCGTCTATTTTACAGCCATTATAACCTAATCTCAGCTAATGTGATTTACACACAGTAATCAATTTCCTTCAATTGGTCATTCAATTTGAGTTTAATTTACTGCATGCGCATACATTAGAAAGCACAAATTCCATAGCTGTGATCTGGGGGTGGAGAAAGGGTGATGTGCCGGGGAAGGGAAAAATAAGCATTGGAGCGTCTAATACCCACACCCAAGCAAAGCCAAACGCAATGCCTGGGCAATCCTCACTGGCCCATGCGGGACCAGGAACGCCCTTGTGACATCGGGGCTCTCCCGGCTCAGGGTCTGCCCTGCAGAAGACACCCGCAAGATGCCCAGCTTTTCTAGGGTTTCTCCCCAGAATGCCTCCAGCTTTGTGCCATGAAGCATCCAGCTATGCTGCTTCCATAAAACGGAAAGCACTTGCTGCTTATTTTAAAGTCAAGGTAGATGAATTAACAACTATTGCTCAATGTGGTCTATGCAGTCTCCTTTGTGCCATTAAATTCCACACGTGCAATGTAAATGTAATGTTTTCCCTGTTTAATTATTAGAGCATACACGCGAAAGGCTCATACTCAGGGAAAGGTTGAAAATATTTCCTGATTCAGCACATATTTGAAGTTAAATTCTAGGTAGAGTGTACGCAATTTGTCTTAAAAAATATTGTCATCATTAGCTTTACAGTCTACTGTGCTAATTAGATTTATTAATAGCTTTCATTGCTGGTAACAGTTCTGTTATTTAACCGAATTACAAACATAAACAATTTTGGCAGAAAATTATTTCTACCAACTAGTGTCTGTGTGGGTTCAAATGCATCTTAAAACAAAACACTGACATGAAAGAAATGAAGTGCAAACCACGAACATCATCCAATGTATAGCACATACAAATTTGGTGTCCTGCCTGGAGTTCAATACTGAACAGGAGTCACCCAAAGCCCAGGGATATTTTTAAATGTGTCTATACCCAGAATGCAAAACTCACAGCACGCTGTGGGTGCCCCAGGTACCCCCTAAATCAGCTCTTTGAGGTACGGGTGTCCTCATGGTAGAACCACCTAACGTGTCTCGCTTTGCAAAGCTTAAAATACAGCTGAATGGGAGATACCTTCACGATGCCCATCTTACACAAATACTTTTCCTAAAATGAATGCAAAGCAACGTTTAAGGCTCAAAATGGACTCATTAACACCTCAATTCCTGCTACAAAAGGAAGTTCTACCTTTCTTTCTCTGCTAAGCTTTATTTTTAAATAATAATAAT
>NW_010189412.1:0-13165 GCF_000695765.1 Mesitornis unicolor | reverse complement strand
TGCAGCGGTTTTTAAATGAAGAGTCAGCAAGGAATTTGGGGGGAAAAAAACCCGTAGAAAAACAAATATAAAAACAGGGGAGGTGCATATGTAACAGCAGAGTTTCTTTACAATAAACTAAACAGATTTTTAAAAACCCCAAACCCGAGGCCGCCGCTGAGGAGGGGCCGGGTGTTCCCGGGGTTCCCCAGCAAAGCCGAGGCCCTGCCGCCCCCTCTGGGACACGGCCGGGAACTGCAGCCGCCGCTGCCGCACGCACAGGACATTGAACATTTAGAGGGGTTAATCAGGTTTTTGCACAAGCGGGACTTTCTACTCACCCAGCATCAAACTAGAAAAAAAGTGAAGTTTCCTATAATATTAATCAGCCACTGTCAGCAAAGAAGACTATTTCTTGAACTTTTTCACTCTTCAGTTACTATACCAGAATTTCAGAGGAGTTAGGAGTAAAATCAGTTGTATTAATTCCTAAACCCCATCAAAAAGCAAAAGACACACACAACAGTGAACACAAAATGCTGGTTCTTCCTGGGAAGTTTTACCCATCCCGGTAATTCCTGTTCAAGAGACAGCTACCAAATCTTTGAATGACAATTCCAACTGTTCTTCAGAAATGGTTATTAATGGTCACACTGGACAACAGACCAGCTAACAGTTCCAATAATGTAGTAACAAGTAACACTCATGAGAGCTGTGCACCTGCAGCTGGTGTTTGTATTGTTCAAAGCCTCTTAAATACCTCCTCAGCCCTCCTTTTGCACGTTTCTTGAAAGGTGCAAAACAGTGCACAATGATATAGCTGGCATTCTTAGGGAAGTACCAGCTTGCACTCTTCACATCATGAAAATTTCCAATACCACTACAATTCTTTTCCTTGCATCTTCTATTAAGTTACCTTGACCATACAGGAGACCCACATTTGAAGAAATACTGGATTTCGCCTTTGTTAGCTCAATAGAATTATCCTCAGCTTGCAGACTTTCAGTGTAATCCCAGCTGTCAGTTTCAATCTTTAAGAAGAAAATACCTCAATGTTCAGACCAAGATTATGATTATCTTTTTGTTTTTAAATCTCTTCAATGTATTCACATCTTGCACGTAAATATTACTATTAGAAGTCAATGTGTATAAGTATCAGTAGACAGAGCACTCCCATCCATCCACCATGCTCTTATTATCCATTATATCTCCTAACAATAAACACTTCTCAATTTTTAGCAACAGCAGAAGCTATGAATTGTTTTGTCTACTTGATAATGACCCTGGTGACCTCTTCCTCCGGCATTTCTCTCATCAGTGCCGTATTGGGCCTGAAAGCTCATGGAATGCAACTTGTGCTTTTTTATTATTTCTCTACTGTATTTTGCAAATAGAAACTGGAGTTAAAAGGCATCAAGTGTACAAGCCATTTAATTGATACCTAGTCTTCATCCTTCAGTTTGAACACCTGACACTGCTTAAGCTTTACAAGCATTTTTCCTGAACAATATGCACTTCAGAAGTACTTTGAAAAATACCATAATCTCATTCAGAACATTTTCAAATTTTATTTGCAACTATTGCCATTACAAAGAATATAACAATGTAACTTCGCATTTGAAGTGACAACCCTTTCTAATAAACAAGGTCACAAATTAGTGTGCAACTGTTCTGGCTTTGGACAATTTTCACAGAATGATTTTCTTGCATGACATTTGTCATGGTTTACAGCATTGCATTTTCATAGTTCAATATATAGGGAACAGAAATACATCTGTTCCTACTTGCAAAACACTCATGTACTTCTGAAACACAGAAATACAACTTTTAATTAATAAACACTTTCACTTATTTTATTGAGGGCAAGAAAAGGAAGAATCCACCTGTGGCTTTTGTCAAGCCACGCAATACACTAACAGCCTTGATTCTCTCCTCCCTGAATTTATTCTCCAATTGGACTTGCAGTTTTGTTGGGTTTTTTAAAAAAGGGGTAGAAACAATCACTGTCTTGTTCACAGCCCCCCAGGAGACTGAGGTAAAAGAACTCTGACAACGAGATGTACACTGTAAATGCAAACAGCCATCAAATTGTCCAGTTTATTGATGGGAATGCAAAACTGATACAAAACACGCCCTCTTTGCATGTTGTATTTTACCCATAAAATATTTCCAACAGTGTCAGGTAGAATAAGAGTTAAGAATATACTTCGGCTTTCAGCATGTACCTTTTATAAAGGCATTACACAAAAGCCACCAACTTGCATAACACATGGTCCCAAAAATCACTTTCAGACATTTTGTTTATCAAAAGACTCAGATCTTCTGCTGATCTGATGAAATAAAGGCTTAAAAATGTTTTAAGCCATTAATAAGTATCCCTATAGCAGAGTCAACGAAGTTTATGATTTCCATTTTAATCTTGGGCATAAAAGGCAAAAGTCCTAAAAAAGCAGCCCTCCAGAATATATGGAATGTGGCGACGGGTATGATGCCAATTTATAATTATCAAGTTAAGTATAAAAGATTTTTTTAAAGCTATGAATGATGTGAGCAGTATCACAGCAAAATATTTAATGAATACCACAGAACCAATCAAGTTTGAAAGTTGAGCAGATGTTGTTTCAATCAACAGAGATTCAGGATGTCAAATATACCAAAATGTCTTCTAAAATAAATTCCTAATGCAGAAAAAATGATTTAAAGTTTGCTCCTAGCTAATAGTACCTTTTATTTAAATTGGACCCTAAACTGATCAGACAATACATAGCCCACACTTTCGGACATTTATAATAAAAAAGCTTTTATTTTCAATTGAAACAAATGCACCATCCTGCACTTGAAGGCTATAATGAGCCATAAGCATATTCCAAGGTGTATCAATGGCAACGGATTTGCTTCACCTCCACTGAGAAGTTACATAATGCACTCTTAATTGGTAAAGAAAAATTAAACTCAGCCTTCTCAAAGCTTCTGTACTGTTTCTGGTTTATTGTAAAGTTCCACAGTCAGACCAAGAGTTTGCAGTGTGTGCAGATATTGTAGTCAATTAATAGTACTGTTTAATCATCATCGTCCTCTTCTTCCTCCTCCTCCTCAAAACTGTCTTCAAAGCCCTCGCTGTCTTCCTGGTCCTCATCACCTTCTATTGCTGTATCCCATTGTGGATGATTTTCTGGCACTGGTTTTGCTTCATGAACTTCCAGCTGTAATTGAATAAAGAAAAAGAAAGTAAAGAGAAGCAGGGAGGAAAAGGGTTACAGACAATACACATCAATTTGGGAAAGCAAAACAAAACAAAACCACCAAAAAAACAAACGACACGACAAAACTGACAGTTTAAATACAAAAAACAAAAAAAACGCCCAAAACCAAAATCATCAACTGCTTCCAGAAATAAGGCATGCACATTTTTCTCATTAACTGGATGTGTCTAGGACTAAGGGCAGGGAAGTGGCAAGGCAGACCTCAAGGTATAAAGCTAGAGACAGCCATGCTGCAGAAGTTGAATAAACATGAGAAAATGTGTATTAAAATACACAGGCACTGCAAAGCATCACAAACTTTAGTCCCATTTGATCAATCACAAAATTTCCACTATTGGCATCAGGCAGACACTGCTGGAAAGTCCCTCTTTGCCACTGTTTTAAGATTAGGACAGCTTAAATTCTTAAAGATAACAGGACTTTTGGGGTTTTAATAGCCATATAAAGTAGCTTTCAATATTAATACAAATACATGCACAATTAAACATCACCTTCAATGGTTTGATCTGGTCCAAACCCATATATGAATCCGATCTTAAATAAACTGTGTACTGATAGTTTCCAGGCTTGCCTGGTGCTGGGAATTTCAGCTCCACCTACAAAACAGAATTCACACCGTTAAGTTCTTGCTGCTTTCAAGTGACACATTAGAACAGGTACCCCAGTACTCTAATGAGAAATAAATACTGCTACAGAGTAAGACTTTATTTTCCTTAAAAACTTTTTTCTGAATTAGACCAAGTAACCCTACATTAAGTACACAATTTCACCTCATTGGATGCTTCATAAATCTCAAAACCCCCAACAGGTTACAATATTTAGTCTGCTGAAAGTATTAGCTTAACTCTACTGTTATTTGAACTAGAACACAAAATCTAGTTTGAAAGAACAAAATACATGAAATCCCCATTTTTAGAAAAGCAAAGAACACAGCCAAAGGTTACAGTCTCAGAAAGGTTCATACGAGCTGCAGCTAATTAATTTGTCACAGCCTCTGCTTTACAGAAAAAGAACACTCAGTATTTCTCACATATGTGAATAACTTAAGAATGATCATTGTGTACGAATACTGGTTTTCATCAGCTTTTGATATCAGGGAGCGAAAAAGTCTGCAAAAAAACCTGCAAGTCTCCTTATTTTTTTCTTTCTCCATTATTAATTTTTAGTTAAAAGGCTCTTCTCTACTTCTATCAGGAAATTAAAATTTTCCTTCTTAAGAGATAAGTATATGAAAAAATTAGAATTTAAATGTATTTGCATACCATAAGATGCTTTTTATAATATCCCAAATGAAAATTTTTATAAGTACTTTACCTCCTCCTTATCTTTTAGTGTACAAACGTGATACGGCATACATATTAGCATCTGTTCCTTCCGATCTGCAATATATAGCCACCACCATTCTTGTTTTTCCTTTCATAAAAGGGAAGAAAAACCAAACAAAAACAGGATTACTGAGGTCAATAAAATGATGCCCCTACACTTTACAACAGGTGATTATAATTCACTGGTCCTTATAACCATAAAATCATATACAGCTAGAAAGGAGGTGGTTTGGTGTTTGTTTGGTTTGTTTTTTTTAACTCTTGGATGTGTATGAGTAAAATACATAGTATATACTGCACACTGAAAGCAAGCAGGTTATCACAAGAAACTGTTGGTCTCCAAAGGCTTCATTTTGTATATTTGACCTAAGCTACCACATCAGACATGGAACCATTCTGAAGAATTGTGTCCACTGAGGATTACAAGCAACTTCACTCAATATAATACCACCTTAGGTCCTCCAACAGAAATCCAGCCTGGATAAAAACATCAGCATGTAAAGCAAGGCATGCCAAAAGACAAAGTACTCTTCCCAATAAACAATCTTTTTCAGGAAAGAATGCTTTGCCCCACTTCTTCTTTCCCCCTCCAAGAAGTAGGAATCCGCTGCAAGTTGGAATTGGGACATACCAGGATTTCACTTCAGGAAAGCATGAACAACAAGCAACATTGATATTTGTAAAGGATACGCAACAACTGCTGCTTATCACACACAGCTTTCCAAATAGCTACAGGTCTCAAAGGCCTTGCTACTGCAGGCACTGAAGTAGAATTCCTAAACTAAATGTAATTAAATGAGTGCAGTCTTTCATAAAAAGACACCAACACTGTACAAAAGTAACAGTTTATCCCTTGATCGGAGTCCAATTTTCAAGGCTGTGGTGAAGTTCAGCAACATAGAAGCAACCATTCTCAAACATAAAAGTCTGTAGCTCTTCAAGCTCAACTATCCTTCATTTAACCACTGCTCCTTTTTGGTTAACCCTCTGGCACATATTTTAGGCAAAACCTGCTTTGGTTCAATGGAAGCTGAAACCTTCCTATTGCAAAGAAGTTCGTTTAGTACTGCAAAGCAAGTTTCCCTTCCTTCACCTCTTTAAGACTTTTCTTGAAGAAAAAGTTACAAAAGTTAAATTAACTCCTTTTATCTTTTGAAGTGACTACCTGTTATGCTAGTAATAATTATCACCATCTCACTGAAATATTCAGCTAGCCCTGTTGAGGCCGCATCTGGAATATTGTGTCCAGTTCTGGTCTCCGCAGTCCAAGGAACCACTGGAGAGAGTCCAGTGCAGAGTCATCAAGATGAGGGGACTGGAGCACCTCCAAAGTGAGGAAAGGCTGAGAGAGCTGGGTCTGTTCAGCCTGGAGGAGAATGAAGGGGGATCTCATTAATGCTTACAAATATTTAAAGGACGGGTGTCAGAAGGATGGGACCAGACTCTTCTTGATTCTGCCCAGTGACAGGACAAGGGGCAGTGGTCGCAAACTGGTACACAGGAGGTTCAACTTAAACATAAGGAAAATCTAATTTACTGTTAGGGTGACAGAGCACTGGACCAAGCTGCCCAGAGAGGTTGTGGAGTCTCCTTGTCTGGAGGCATTCAAAACCTGTCTGGACGCGTTCCTGTTTGATCTTCTCTAGGTGATCCTGCTCTGGCAGCAGGTTGGACTGGATGATCTTCAGAGGTCTCTTCCAACCCCTAACATTCTGTGAAACTACAGATATACAACAGCAAGACACTCACATCAGCAACCAAAACACCCCAATCAGCACTGCTGAGTCCCAGAGCAGAGGACTGTAAAATTAACTCAGTATCTTAATGCCTGTTTTACAGCGTATAAAGCTAAAAGCAACTGCATCACAGTAAAGCGACAGCATTCCTTCACTGCTTAGAACAGGCACAGAGAAGAGGACAAAATACCTATACTGTTTAACAACAGAATTTGCAGAATTATAAGAAGTCCTTTTTACAACTATTCCAAGTGTTTTTCTTTATGAAAAACTGTCCCATGTGATTCCACGCACAAGTTATTTTATTTGTAAATTTCAACAATAAATATATTGTCAATCTGCCTGACAACTGTAGTAAAGAAAAAGTCTTATGCAGTTCAAGTGTTTATTTCCTAGCCAAGAAGCCTCTAGGAATAGTAGGATAAACAGTATAAACAGTACAGATGAACAAGAACTACAGCAGCTAGACCCGTTGCTGAAATGGCTACTCACCATTTTGAGCCTGTAAGGACTCTGCCAGTAGGGAAAAAAAAAAGGACCTTCATTTGTATGAATTTTATTTTTGACATTACCAAAACACTGTGCTGACTTACTATACATTGTGTATGCTACCATCACTCTCAATGGCAAGAAATATTTTTTTAGAACAAAGTTCAAAACTGTCAACTGGATTTTCACAAAGCCTGGTAAAAATAACAGCCAAGGGGGGAAAGAAATATCAGAACAAATGACACTCATTGATCTAACACTCAAGAGCAAACTCTTTGGAAGTAAAGCTCCTGACCCCAAAGTGCCACTGCTCTTTTTTTTTTTTTTTTTCCAGAAAGGAGAACTGTGCAGGAGTGCCATTTTCCTCTCTCTCATTGGGTGGAATTTTAAGTTTACGCCTGTGAGAATCTGGCAAGCTAACAGGCAAGTGGGCAAAATGCCCTTTAACAGATGGGTGCAAGGTTTGGCATGCCAGGGAACCAGTATGTTCATAAAATCCGAACACCAGGGCCAGTTTCTACCTAAAAATGTCAAAACTACAATCTGTGCAGTTTCTGGATCCATGGATGCAGGAGCAGAAGATAATTAAGAACCTGCATAGATTAAAGATGCATCTCTGGCAGAGTAATCAACTGCCCAAAAACCTGATATGAACCAGTGTTAAGGTTTCCTCCTGAGGCCCAGCTACACTCAAACATCCATAAGGTCAGGAAACAGAGCTATTCACACAACTACAGCATTTCATCCTTAACTCTGCATCTCTGAACTGGCCATGACAATACACATAATGCTCTCAATCACAGATTAAAAAAATACCCAGAGTGTACAATGGATTTTGTTCTTCAGATGTTGCAAATCAGCTTTATCTGAACATGCTCCAGCTCCAGCATCAAGTACAGCTGCATTTACCTTTCAGGAAATCAGTGAAGAGACATTGGAAAATTTGCAACTGCAGTACCACAAGAAAATATACGTGTGTATCATTCAAGTTCAAACATTCAGTTCAGCTCTAGATTTTTATTTTTTTTTAGCATTATACTGTATTTAGGTTTTGTCCTAAAACCCATCATCAGCTTGGTTACACATAGCTGAAGCCCAAGCTGCTTTGTACAGAGTAAGTATAAGCAAAGTCTCTGAAGAAACCCTCAGTGCAGTAAAAAATACAAATAGTTAGCATCCCTGTGGCACTGTGCACTGCCCATACTCACTATTTGAGCTTACACTGATGATCAAAGCCAGCTGCCTTTGCAGCAAGGAGGTATTAAGACTCTGCTGCATATTTGACATGATCTAGGGCATCCAGAAGAGCAGAATGCCTTTACACCTTTTTCTCCTATGCTGCTGTACTGAGAACTGGAAGCTGTACTGAGAGATGGAAGGGTACCTAACAGTGCCAGGAAAAGACAGCATTGAGATCAGCCGTTACAAAACTAGATGTTGTGAGGCCACACAACTCTCAGCTAAGGCCTTCAGGAAAACAATTTCTTTGGTTTATTTGTATATCTTGGCTGGCTCCCTAGCAACAAGTCTTGTCTCCCACACTTTGCTTTCTAATGATGGCAGAACTAGGTAAAAACAGCAGGAACAGTATGATCACGAGCATGGGGACAACCAAGTATGTTTTGCACACAAAACAAGCTGTACAGAGCATAAAGAGCCTTGGGAACTGAAAAAAAGGGGGCAAATATGCACAATGCCTTCTTTTTTTTTCCTCATGTTTTCCTGTTCTTCCCTGTCTCAGTTGTCTCATTTAAAGCACAAGTGGAATAAGCCTTGTATCCCCCCTCCCTGTTACTGGAAGGAGCAGAAAGAGAGAAAAAAAAGAGATCCTAGATGAGTTCCCTAGTCAGAGAGCAGGGAAGCAAAGGAAATCCTCTGAACCACTGACCTGGAAAACAAACAAACAAAAAACTGTGGCCAAATACTCCGTCTTCCCACTTCCAATTTGGTCACCTCCCAAAGACCTAACCTACTTGCTCAGAACACAAAACCCACGCTTTGAAAAATCCCATCTTTTTCAAGGTTGCATTTCTGTAATGTTTTCAGACACCTACCGAGTGGTTAGCTGTTTGTCTAAGTAACTGATATATCAGAACATACTTTCTACACCGAAGGCTGCTGTAGAGACACCTCAGCCTATCTACTACACTGAGTCACCACTCTCAAATACATCCCTTGCTCTGATGTCCATCCACACCTTATCTTGTATTTTTGAGCTCTATAGAAAAGACTGTTCCACAATTGGCTTCCTCTACTTCCAGACCACAGTGTGGTAGAAAGAGACAGCTTTGCCAACCCACTCCCTCTTCCACAGCTGCATGCTGTGTTGCCACCACACTGTTGTGTTGAGACTAAGTCAGCAGCAAGTCAAAACAAGCTGCTGATCCAAACTACCCCCAAACTCTCCTGTTGTTACCCTTAACACAGGAAGGGCCAAGACCTCCTCGACTCACAGGTGCTTGCAGTCAGAAAAAGAGCAAGTAATGCTCTACTCTTAACTCTGTATTAGAACCACTGTTGTGCTTTCACATTGCAAAGAAAAAAAACAAACCTATAAATTAGATAGGAAGGGTAGAAAGAATAATACATTAGAAGTTTTTTAGGAAAGTTTCTGAAGAAGTTTAAGAAGATTTTACAAATTAAGACTTTTTCTAAATTCACATCAGCAATTTTTTCAAGTACTAGACTTTTTAAAAGCCTGGTATTTACAGTAAAAATATAAAGAGGACAATTACATTGTATTATATTAAATGTCATGCTTCACAACTATAATGTTCTCTATTACTGACCTCAGGAAAGAAAAGACTATAAACAGGATGTGTTATCTTTGACTTTGTTTCAAGAAGGGCTCGTTCCTTTCTCTGTATACTTTGCTGTAATTCTTGCCACTCCTGTCAAAGACAAGTTTAAAGAGTTATTTGCACTAATCATCTTTGGCATTAAAAAAAAAGACATTTTAGCCCATGAAAATGACATATGACACGTTTTTGTGCTACACTATACACTATAAAAGGGAAAGGCACACAGAGATTACATCAGACAGTACAATTAAAAGCAAAAAAAACCCCTCAAATCAAGCAACACTAAAACTAGAGAGACCAATCATGTAAATATATTAAAAAACAAAACACGCCACAGATCTGCAGGACTTGCAAATACTCTTCCAAGTTCACTTCCACAGCACTACCTATAAACTCACTGCTTCAGCTGTAAGAATTCTGATTACAAACTTGATGATTCTTTTCCCATCGGAAACTTATTTGCACGCTATATGTGACTACCAGCTGTCACTCTCAAGTCTTCCACTGTAAGACATGTAGTGCAGAAATCATCTAACCACCACAATGCCTCATTCTCTATTACAGCCACTTCATCCACAGCTTCGAACAACTAACTTAATAATTTAGTTACTAGAGTTTACTAAGCACATGTACAAGTTTGTTCAACTACTGCATACTTGTAGTATGCAGTATGCAACAGCCACTGCATATAAAGAATGGAGTTCAAAGGACTTTGCCACCAAAGCTGAAGTAAACACTACAATCTTTCCCTGAAATTAAGCTATTTTTCTTATGTTGTTTTAAAGATTTCTGTCTGTTCTGCAAAGACCCTTCACTGCTTTCTGAAACAGACCTGCAATGACAACATTCTTAGGAGGTCTCAAAGTCTCTGGAGAGCCAATACTACTTCTTCATCCTAGTGTTGTCTAGCCTGAGGGGATGCTTGAGGATTAAAATGCATTTTTCTCTCAACCTCAACATTACCCTTCAAGAAAAAGTAAGGCTTACAGCTTCATCATCTTTGTTTTGCTTCTCATCTTGTTCTCTGTCAGAGTCTCTGTCACTTCCATCATCTTTTTCACTTTGAGAGTCCCTGTTTGTTTCTTCTTCTTCAGATTCACTTCCTTTATCAGAGATCTCCTCCTCGTCTTCTTTTGCAACCACATCCTAATGGGAAAGGAAAAAAAACCAACAACAAACCCCCCTCTAACTTAGTTTGTCTGCATTATTGTAGTACACAGCATTCACGGCACCTATCTTAAGGTCATAGCCCTTGCTTCTCATTTTGATCTACACTCCTCTATTGTCACAGAATATGTCTGCAGTGAAGACTAATCCTTTGCAACTCATGTGCTAAGAGGTGCAGGGAAGCAATTTTCCTTCTCTCTCTGGCATCTACAACATGAATAGGAGAAAACAGTATCTGATTCTGGGGTCACATTTCAAAAAGTTGTAAGAAAATTAAGAGAAAATATAAGAAAAATACCTACAACACAGCCCATGAGGCAGCAGGAGCATAAAGGTACTAAATTTACCAGAAGGAAGTCTCATTTCACTTTTTTTCCCCTCAAAGGAAAACCAGAAGGTACAGAACAACTCACCTCCCAGAAGGCAGCATAACAAGAACTAGTAAGGGCCTACAAAGCCAAACTTATAAAGCAGTTCTGCACAACTTTCAGCAGGCCACTAGAAACATTACTGTGGTGGTTCCCTGCTTATTTTACCAGTAATACTTAAATTTAAAGAAAAACCCCACTGTTTTAGGAGATATGTTTTACAAAAGCATAGAATGAAGTTTGACAGATACAAAAACTCCATCAGATCAGGAGTAATAAATTGAACAAAATACTAAAATATCAATGAATCTATGAGCTACCCCATTAGCTTGTTTTTGCTTCTGCTGTTTTGGTGGCTGCAATGAAGGTGGCACAGGTTTCTTTTTCAGTGGCTTCTTTTTCTTTGATTTTGAAGCTTTCTTGGTTCCTTTATTCTTTTGCTGCCATCCTTTGCTCTTAACTTTGTTGGTGTCTCCTTGCTGTAAGAAAGCAGTGTTTAAAATACTTATTCTGTTCATTAAGTTTCAGGCATTCACTGTACTTTAAGCATTTTAAGCTGCGAACCAAAGTTAGAAAGCATAGCTGAAGAGACACTTAAGTAGGTGTTTCTGGGGGGAAAAAAAAGCTTGGCAAGCACACAATCGGTAACTCAATATCTGCAAAAGTTCTCTTTAGCCAGCAAGAGGAACATTCATTTTTCACTTACCCCATCCTCTGCTGGTTGCTCTTCCGCTGCACATATAGACTGCTCCTTTTCAAACACTTCCTGGTTAAAGATATGAAAACTATTAATAGTTCTCTGTACCAAAATAGCAAGTTATTATTTTATATTTGAAAAACGAAATCACTTAAAATGAGGTCTGAAGGTTTTAGTCATTACAGCAAATTCTTTTATCAGTGACAAAGATAGCAGGGGATTAATAGATCAAAATTAAACAGTATTTTGCACATTTGAGCTAGAATTTTTCCATCACTAGCATTATAAAGAAATTTTGTGAACAACATGTCATCTTGTTCCAAAGATCTACTTGTTCCATAAAGCACAGAAGTCCTGTATCACAAAAGCAAGCAGTAGTAAAATGCAAATTCTGCTTCAGCTGCCAGAGCATTAAAAATTTCAACAGCTGCACTGCTACACAGGGACACAGGACAACAAATCAAACTAGAAATATGAAACATTAAGACAAAACACAGTGTTAGTTTCCTAGAACATCTCTATGCAAATTGAATTTTTTCATGCATTTCTTTCTTCAAAACATATTATATGCCACTAAAAAAAAAAACCAAACCAAAAAAAAAACCAAAAAAAAGGTCATAGGGCGCTGTCTTGATGGAAAGTATGAGCTACGACCATAAAAAACAACAAAAATTTTTAAAAGCTAGCTCTAGCTTTTAGGTCATGTATCTCAATGCCTGACTGCCTACTGGAGTTCACTGTAGAAAACATCTTAAATGAGTTTTCTATATGCTGTCAGACCTTTAAATTAATTTTTAAGTACAGTTCAATACGCTAACAATTTTCAGTTACCTTCACTTTTAAGGTCCAGCAAAGTTACATAGTACTTTTACTTTCTACCTATCATATCCTCAGTGATCGAGATGACATTCTGAAAACCCACAGCATAAACACACGGCACCTACATAAACAGACTTTCTGCTGAACTGGCTCCAATAGCTACTCTGATCCCCAACTGCTATACTAGTGCTTGCATGCCTCACCCTAGAGGCATAGCTCAGACTTTCCATTTACTTAGACAATCACCTGAACAGCACAGATGCAAAAATTGACACTGCAGCCTTTGTCAGGTAAAAGTTTTAGTTTCTGTGCACTAAGTTTTTTGTCCAAAGAAAGTCATTACTGCATTTGAAGCTAAAACATAAGCACAAATCAGAAATTTAACTACTAGGGTGTAGTAGTATTTTGGTTACATCAAATTGCTCCCCATTCAGCAGTCCACTTTTTTCCCCATGGCACTGGTGTACCTCCTTTAGATTAAGTTACGTATATTGGGAAGAATATAGGGCTATTGTCAGAGG
>NW_010189411.1:25695-28187 GCF_000695765.1 Mesitornis unicolor | reverse complement strand
CTGAAACAGGGCTCTGACTTTCTAAAACCACTTTGGTTCCAGAAGTATTTTAGTTTAAAATACCTATAAATCCACCTGGAGTTTCCGTATTCTGTTTTCTTACCACTGAGGGCTCTGGGAAACACCAAGACAAGCTGATGCTAAAAAAACTCCTCTGGAGTATGGACTGCTCTGAGTCAGAGGTTGCAATAGCAAAGAATAAGTGAGCACAGTGAGCTGGGCTTCCTTTAGCCACTCTGCCAGAACAAGAGCTGTGTAGGAAGAGCAGGGCTTAGTGCAGCAGTTGCTGGGGAAGTCAGATCCAGTTGGGCTGAATCAACACTGAACTGTCCCACATATCACTGGTAACCTCATTATTCTGTTAAGTAGCACAAATAATACAGAGTTTAATATAAATGCAAGTATGATACCTGAAACTAAGTCCCTAATTATCTCTGCAGTTTACATTCGTACACTAAATGCTTTGTGTCTATTGTTGCAAATAAACACGGCATGAAAACATGAGAAGATCTACATGCAAGAGAAGGTCCAAAGTCTAAGCTGACAACTAGAATTAGATATCACACTAATATGTAATACTTACATATGAAATTACAGATAAAACTATTTTTTTAGCATTGCCTTCACCATTTTGCCTTAGGAGTATTTGAAAAACAGCACACGCTTGTGACACATCAATCTTTCCCCAGTTATTCCTGTCAGCTTTCACACAAAAATTATTTTTAAGCATTCCTGGCCCTCATGATGGAAGTAAAAAGCCTTCCCAAATACTAGCTAAGCATAAGCAACAGAAGTAGAATGATCCAGTTCTGTGAAAGAAAAGCTTCATCATATCTCAACATTCACAGATGGCTCTGGCTGTAATGAACAAGCCTGCAGTCCGCATTTAACCTATCTCTCTGAAATAAAGTCCAGAAAGGAGATTGTAAGCTGATCTGATAGAAAGAACAAGATACAAGGAGGAAGAGTTTTCACTACCTTGGTATTCTCTTGTAGCAACACCCACTAACTCTTGAGCCTTGGATGCTCCAAGGCAATCTCTGCTGCAGTGATTACTAGACAGGCCTGATAACTACAGTCCCTCGGGAGCTCCATCTTCCATGTTTCATACCACGACAATGACTTGTCCAAAAGCCCCGCTGCGTTCAAGGAAGCTTGTGTGAATCATAAAGGAAAAACCCTCCAAAATTACCCAGGGAACTGAGAACAGCATCACTTCAGTATTAGATGGTAGAGTGTTTTCTAGGACATCTTAAGTCTGTTCGGTATTTCCTCAGGGAAGAGAGGAATTCATGTTATTGCATTAATTGGAGATTTATATCCAATAAAGAAGCATCAGACTATGAAGACAACACTGGTAGGTCCTCCTGCAGAGAAGGCCAGATGACAGTACTGAAAGAAGCCAGTTAATGAGCACATCCTGCTTCCTTTGGTATCACACAAACTGAGAACAAAGGAAAACATGACAGCATACTCTCAAGAATTAGGTATTGCCAGAGTAAGGTCAAGGTCTTCCATCTTTCCAAACCTGTATTTTCCCTAACAAAGATATCAGAACCAGGGATGTCTCCCACACTGCTAATAATTAACGATAACTTTAAACAGACGTATTATCAAAATGTGAGCTGACTGCTTCAAAGATTTCCTTTTCTCGCCCTCATTTCTGAAAGTATTTTTATACTATCTGCATATTAATCCCATCCTAAATTAGCAGTACTATCAATTACAGTTGCAGTTAACTTATGTTCAGCATAACAGTTAAGCAACACAGCTACTGCCAGTAATGGGCTACTTTTACAAGGATGCAGAAGACTAAAGAGATCTGTGGTCTGGTGATGAGCGAGTAAATAAGCAAAGCAATACATTAAGTACTAAAGCATAATCACTTTTAGTTAATAAGTTACTAACGTATGTTCTAAGATATTTTAGAAAGCTCTGCAGCATGCTCATTACACATGCAAAAACTGGGATTATAACTTTTATCTCTGAACCATACTGTTTCCTTACCACACTCAGTTTATTGCAAAGACTACTACGAACACATCGCATCAAGTGAAAACGAGCAGGACAACACAGCAGGGACAGGCACAGGCTATGAGTGAAGAACATGAACATTTCTGTTTGTCTGATACCAAGTGATTAGAAAATCGACCACTTTAGATTGAAGGCTGGGAAGCATGACTCGATACAAACACAGAGAAGGCATTTCAACTCGGCACACGCTACCAGTAACAGACTTCTCAACAGTGTTAAAGCAATTCAGGAAGAATTCTTGATAATTCAAAACAGAAGCAAGTCTCAGATTTTTTGCAAGACCACACAATGATATTCAGAACCAACAAGATAAACAGCATAAGGAAGCAAAGCACTTAAACAAATAGGGAAATAAAACTCATAACCAAGGAACCTCTCTGTTTAAAAGCATAATTTCTAAGTTACCAGAGTCACTATTTTCCTCTTATGCCTTCAGTCCTAGGTTTTGGTAGTTTTGT
>NW_010189411.1:1895-25664 GCF_000695765.1 Mesitornis unicolor | reverse complement strand
GCTGACAACACAAGTATATTAAAAAAACATTGCATTTAAACTTGATGTTCCCCTTAAGTCTTCCTTCAAATATATACAGCTTTTATTTATCTTACCTTGCTATGTCGTTAAAAGGGAAGATGCTGCTAAAGAAAGCTATAACAAATAATTTAAGAGAATGCTTTTACAACACTAGTTGATGAAATGATTCAGTGGAATCAGTCACTGTATCTGCAAAAAATCCAACAGCTTGTTACTGAAGAAAACAGCTAAACACAGTAAAAAAACTCAGATAACTGTAGCATATAAAATATTCCACCTTCATATTCAAACCTTCTATACCAATCTCTTCAACAATCCATTTTTCACAAGTAGTTGAGCTTTCAAGTCAAGATGGTACCTAAAAGCTCGAGTTGTCCTGCATACAATTTTCTGCAATTTTCCAGGACAACTAACACCATTTGTTGTAGGGCAAATGAATGATAACTGTTTCTTATGTGAAAAAAATTACTAAAATATTACTAAAAATCTTTAAGCTCTTAAAACTTGCAGAATAACTACGAGTACAAAACATCTTGAAATAAGGAAGCAAAGGACAGCTTTTCCCACCTCCTGACCTTTTTGTCACAACACTGTAGATACCAACTGTATTCGTAGTTCTTGTACAATTTTACTGCCAGCATTTCACCAGTTTTGCTGACTTGTTCAAGAACTGGTGGATGCATATGATGTTGGTCCAGCAGGGCCTGCCCATGACAGGGGAGTTGAACTACATGATCTTTAAGGCCCCTTCCGATCTAAACTATTCTGTGATTCTATGATTCTATATTTATGCCACATTTAGATTGAATCTACATTCAGGTCAGAGCTAAAAACTTAAGGTCTTGTCATATAATGGCTATAAATAACTTGCAAAAATAACTGTGAACCTCAGTACAGTTTTCATTACATGCATATTTCCTTCATAGCAGGAAACTACTGTACCAATGCAAAACAAGGGTACAGATACGCATAACCCTTCCACTTCAGCAGCTTCCTCCAGAACAGGGTTTAGGCACACTCGGGGGACAACAGGAAAGGTTGTGTATTGTAGCTGTTCTGAGGTGGCATCTGTATGTGCAGTCAATGCAGGCACTTACAGCGTAAGCAAAACAAAACTGCGTATCTCACCCTAGACCATGACAGCCTTCAGAATCTCAGGGACTTCAGAAACACCACAATAACAGGTCAGTTGGCAGCACACAAACACTTCAAATCCAGAGCTACAAGGCATCCAAAACCAAGAGGAAGACTGCTCAGTCTGGTTATGGCTGCAATGATTTGAGCTGCTCAGTAAGACAGTAAGCAGAAGCGGAATCACTGATATCAAGCAGAGATTCAGCCTCAAATGAAAAGATGCAGAAAACAGTTTGAGTGGCCACCTCGTCTCTCATCTTGGTCTGCAAAAGCAAGCAGAAGTAAACCTGCAACATCAACACTGCCATAGGAGAGTTCTGCTGAAAAGCCTTGCCAAGTGCAAGCATCAGAGCAAGTATGAGACAGGGATGATGAACTTTCCATTCCAATGCTGGAAGTGTGTTTGTTTTCTAGTTTCAAAACAAAAAACTATTATAGGTCCACGTAAGCTTCCTCTCAAGAGCCACCCTTTGACTCATGCAGGAGAGGTGAACACACTACAGTCCACTCTACCTAGGGAGAACAGCTCTCAAGTCAAACGAATTTTGACAGCTTGGATGTGACGCTGACACTGTCAGTGCAACATCTGAATTGAGTAAATACTTTTACATAGCATGCCCTTCACCTGAAATAGAGATGAAAGTAGATACTTGTCCTACCTCCTTCACACTATATTTAAAGTTTCTCTGAGAAGTCAAAACTCAACAGCTATAATGTAATAAGAACAGATATCAAAATAACAGCATCCTCAGGACCAGCCCATGGCTTTGGGTACAATTCATAAAATAAGCAGCGTAAGGCTCTAAACAGGTATCAGCTAAGCCTCTGCCTTTGAAGAATACTTTGTTTGATGACATCAGTTCTCCCTGAGAAATGTCATGATATTACCATCAAAACTTGCTTCTCCCCAGTCTTTACCATTCCCTTGGTCATGACTTCATAGTACGTGTAATGAGTCATTAAGTTCCATGGAGAATATATTGTGCTTTTGTTCCTGCTCAGCATTAAGAAAAAAATAATCACAAAACAGAACAAAAAAACCCCAACCAAACCACAAGTTCTTCTCTCCCTTCCTTTACAAGATGTAAAACTCTTCCTTTTTTCCCATGCCTTGGAGCACATTTCCTTGAAGTCAATGTTTGTTTTCAGCCCAGTTTACACTAGGTGTAGAGAAAAAAAAACAAAAAAAAAACCCAGCACAACCGAAACAGGAAACACTGAATTTTCATTCCAACAGAAGTAAACTGGAATTTCCTACCTGCTGGTCCCCAATACCAACACATAAAGGCACAATAGAATAGTCTTAAAGCTAAATCTGCAACCCCAAAAAAGGTCTGCTGTAGCTGTTATGTCCTGCCTTCCAAAAAAGCATCAAGGCTTTTTTAACAGCTGTGTCTTGTCGATTTATCTGTTACAGAGACCCTGCCCTATAAGACTTTCACTGTAAAGGACTTTAAGCTGAAAAGCTGGAGCCTAACAAATGCTCTGGGTAAAAAGCAGGTAAACAGCTGCTTGTGCAGCCAAGAACCACTACAACTGAGATCTGCTTTTGAGTCGAAACTACCTCACCGAAGCATCTCTACAACTCAAAAGTGCCGTTTCTTTCAGTTATGTGGCATCCCTTAGCATGCAGTCGAATCGCTATGTGGTTCAGTGCTAAATATGCTGATGTTGGACATGCAAGCAATTCTAATGAAAATGTCAGTTTTATCTTTCACCAGAAAGAACTTTGTCATAAGCAGGCTTGAACCTTGTATAGAAGTACAGTTTCTGTATAGACTTTCAGTAGTTTAGAACTCCCAGAATACAGCAGACAAGGTCAGGATATTGCTAATATAGTTATGTTACTCCATAATTGGCAAGCAGAACACCCACAAGATTTTAATGACTATTCCTCCTCCAAAAAAACCCCCACAACTTTTATAGATGTAAATAAAAAAGAGAAAACTTTTCACAAGCACTGAATCAGTGCTTCTGTGCATTAACATGTACACAGTGAATGTATGAGGGAATGGAAAAGGAAAGAGAAGGTATCAAATAGAAAATATGTTTCTACTAACTGGAGAAAACATGCTTACAACTATTTTCACCCCTTCTTTGAGGCTGTGTCTGGAAGCCAAGGAATGTGCTAGTTATAAAGAGGCCATTTATGACGGAGTTCAATAGCATTTTAAAAGCCAGAAAGAAGCAGCCTCATTAAAGATACCAACTTGTACTAAGATCTCAACTGTAATAAGCCTAGCTAATAACCAGCACGGTATTTATGGACAGGCAAAGGAATTTTGTGTCATAATTGTTTATCTTTGTAGTATCTGTCAATTTTTGCCTGAGAAATGTGTCCCCATCAGTTCAAAAGCACGCACCTTTCCACCAGATGATGTCAATTATGGGTTCAAAAAGAGATAGAACAGGGAATACAACAGCCACCAAAAACCTCATAATTACAGCAGAAAGAGCTGTAAAGCAACTACTCAGACAAGAGTAGCAGCAATGGCTAGTACAGAAACAACAAACCTAGAAAATACATTATTCACAAGAATGATTTCAGATTATTTCTCTCCAATAAAGCTTTTGTTTTAATGGCTGAACATTCAAGAGCTGGAAGTAACACTACTAAATGCCTGCACAATATAAACTCTACCAATTAGTTTGTTTTTGCTGAAATAAAAAGTCCTTAAACCTTCTCCACACACACTGTATTGTAAGCAGTTCTCTTCTACAAATGTAACATAGGCCCGTCCACAGCATTTTCTACAACCTTATAGTGCTACCGCTCACACGGAACATGTTTCTTACTTTCCTCACATTTTGTTCAATGAGCTGATTCAAAAAAAGAAAAAAGGCTGGGATTTTTCTTGAATATAACAATTTCAAATCTATTGTTTGACATACCATTAACACTTGAAGTTCCATGGTAACCGTAATCACAGATATTCTCAGGCCATGCAAACCCAAAAACAATTGGCAAAAGAAATGCTCGCCTCTTGTGCTGCCTTATATGACTTCATTAGAACACCCAGAGACAAAAATACTACAGTGAAGATACTAAGAAGTAAATGAAAATACTGTTTTAATCAAACCATTTAAGTTCAATCTTTTTAAATCATGAACATTTGAGAA
Organism: Mesitornis unicolor; assembly: GCF_000695765.1. Classification (NCBI taxonomy): domain Eukaryota; kingdom Metazoa; phylum Chordata; class Aves; order Mesitornithiformes; family Mesitornithidae; genus Mesitornis; species Mesitornis unicolor. The sequence continues at coordinate 21,389 of NW_010189411.1, read as the reverse complement.
GAACTTTTATATTCTAAAGACTCGTAAAAGCTTGCATCAAACTAAGGAGTCACGTAACAAACGTGTTTTGTGTACGTCCCCTTTTAAAAGCAGCATTAAGAACCTAAATCCCTGATACTTCTAAAATAAAGCCTTTAGATACATTTTACTGCCTTTTGTAAACCAAAGGCAGTACAAGTCAAACTTTACATTGGTTTCCAGAAAGCCTGTATGTTGCCCTTATTACATTCATAATGTAATTACTTCTGAAGATCATCTATATTAAGAGCACAGAAATGTTTACCTCATATGAAGTATACACTCAATCATATAAAGGTTTCTAAAGTAGCCTCTCATTGCTGTTTGTACCCTTCAGGCTATGTTTGTTACACAGCTAATTTGTGAAATACAAATTCTACAATGCCAAATTTCAACAAATAAAAAGGTACTACAGCCAGCAAGTAAAATGAATCTGGTTCAGGCAAGAGCCTTGGCAATCAAGCTGCTGATAAATTTAAAATAAACCTCAACTGTCATCACTTTAAAATGCTGAATATTTACAATCCAGAGCACAGAAGTAGTCAGTTTGTTTGGTAAACAATAGTAAACCCTCATTGCATTTTTTCTATCTGAAATACAAACAACTTTATTCACTCCCAGGGTTCTAGATGACAGATTTACTTTCAGGTATTTCAGAAACGCACGGGAATACCTTCAGATCCAGCTTCAAGATTCATATCTATAATTCTCATCTATGTGGAGTAAGTGACAAAGGAATAAGACTCCACTTCCTTTCTTGGGAAAGGAAGCTGTTCTAATCTGAGCTTCAAATAACTATTTGATACGATGCCAATTCAAAAGAAGAGTATGTGAATTTTTACAAGACAAGAGGCTCTTTAGTCTGTTTTACAAGGAAAAATATTAGAAAAAAGAAGGCATCTGACTGGAGGGATCTCACAAGTGGAGTTTCTGAAAAAGCCTCTCAAGCCAATCAGGCATTTTGCTTCATGACTTCTCATTAAAAGCAGCGCATATTGACAGACAGTTGATAACAAAGCTAGAAAACAACCAACAAGAAGGGAAGATGGGAATGTTCATAAAGTAAACAGTCAGACTTCAGGGTAACAGAAATAAGATTAAACTTAAACAATGACAAATATAGTTCCATACTAGAAGCTGACAGTGAAGGAGACACACACGGATATTATCACAAATTAACTAGGTGACAACTCGTCAGTGTTTATAGTAGTCACTGAGAAAATAAAGACACGGATATTTACTGATAAACAAGCTGTATTCAGTAGCAAGTCCAGCATGCTGGGGTATTTCCAAAGATTAGACAATATCAATTCTCAACAGCCAACAGAAGATAGAAACTATTTTTTGTCTTTCTTGTTAATTAAAATAACAGGCCAGTGAAGGCTGTGATTTTTCTTTTTTGATGCACTGTACGTCCTTATTTCTCTTCATGGTCTGCTATTAATAAAACTGATTCAACTTTAAATGACTGATATTTTCCTCTTAAGGCAGAAACATTCATATTCTACCTTATCTATTAATTCCACTGCATAAATGCCCTTTAATAGCACAGAAAAAGTGTTAGTAGCCCTTACATTTTGTTTTCTTGTATTTAAAAAAAAAACATTAATTCATTTTTATGTTAATATTTTTGGTTGTGATAGTGTGGCTTTACTTGTGGATACTTGAGCTCCCCTATGAGGAGTGGCTGAGGGAGCTGGGGCTTTTTAGCTTGGAGGAGAGGAGACTGAGGGGTGACCTCATTAATGTTTATAAATTTGTAAAAGGCGAGTGTCAGGAGGAAGGAGCCAGGCTCTTCTCAGTGACAGCCAATGACAATTTCACCCAAGGGGAAATGGGTGCAAGCTGGAGCATAGGAGGTTCAACCTGAACATGAGGAAAAACTTTTTTACTGTGAGGGGGACAGATCACTGAACAGGCTGCCCAGAGAGGTTGTGGAGTCTCCTTCTCTGCAGACATTCAAAACCTGCCTGGACGTGTTCCTGTGTGACCTGGTCTGGGTGATCCTGCTCTGGCAGGGGGGTTGGACTGGATGATCTTTCAAGGTCCCTCCCAACTCCTAACATTCTGAGACACCTTCACTGTCACCAAACAGTAAAATAACCTTAGCATTTTTCAGTTAAAAAAATTATTCTGGACAAGGGAGCAATATTCTCCTTCTTAAACATCACCACCAAATGTTCAAGTCTAACACCCTCATTCTAAGCGCTGTCAATCTACACTTTCTGATTCTTCCACCATTAAATGGGGCCTGAAAGGTTTTTACTTTTTATTTTAAGCTATAATTTAAGTGCCTTGAAACTGTCTTTTGTTTTAACCTGATTTAGAAAGTTGCTAGATGGTCAAAAAATTCCAAACCACTGAATTACTGTCTAACAAACACTAGTGCAGAATAGAACTTAAACCCTTGGAGACCAAACAATAACCTGCAGCAATGGTGTTACCTGTTCACAGCCTCAATGATTTACTCAGTCCAGTTCAACTGTCTGACAGCAGAAGGTAACAGTTTCATAGTTAAGCATGGCAAGTATTATGCAGGGTTTATTTTCACTGTTAACTCTGGATTTTGTGAATTCAACTTAAATGTCTATTTTGCCTTTAAAGCACTACTAGTGTTGTGAAGAACGTTTTCAGAAAGTTTGATTTCTAAGGACTGCTCTGTTTAGGAACATTCCTGGAAAAACTGTTTTTGTTAAAAACTTTTCCTGCTCCTCAGTTCCCAGTTACACTAACAGATGTCTGAGACAACCCACACAGCAGCACTACCACATGTTATCAGGCTAAGTTTCACTGAAAGAATAGGCCCAGCACCAAATGCAACTTGGAGGCACTGTCTGTGTCTGAAGTGAGGAGCTGGAACATCTGCCTCTTCTCGCTGTGCTCCACCAGTAACTTGGCTTCTCCACAGGCCAGGAGGACAACCAGGGAATGTAATGCCTTAGATCTTTATTATAAAGATCTGAGGCTCACATGCAGGTGACTTAACTGAGGAAAAAAACCCAAACCCACCATCACCAATAAAAATCCCATTTGGCTGCACAGGCCACTTAATCCTTACATCCCAGAAGTTACACAAAACTGACTAGGCTTTGCCCCCTTTCCCCAAACAACCCTGATGATCTAAACAGCAGCAAAATTTAGGTAAGAGTCCAGAAGAAAGATGGCCTTAAAGCAGCAGTGTGGTTGCCCTGTGTCTGTGGAGCCCATCCACTAGGTGTCAGTGTCCTCTTGGGCAGAGGAAAACCACCTGGGATCTCACCAAAAATAAAGCAGCTGGTAAGTCCTTGGTTACCAGGTCGACTGTAAAGGAGAAAATTCTTATATAAAGCATCCCTGGGTATCACCTGGGCCACAACAGAAGCAGCCAACAACAGAAACATTTGTGGATACCAGACACAGAACATAAATACAGTCCTCAACACAAAGTTTATCCAGTAAGGTAAGAGACTAAAGGCCAAGAGCTGCAAAATTATTGATTAAAAGTACAGCATATCAGTCAACAGATACTAAGGCACACTTAAAATGAGTAATAAAAAGACTATAAAAGTATTTGTTTCTTATTTCCTAAAATAACCCAGAACACAAAAGAACACTTTTAGACAACAAAAAAACCAAACTAGACAAGAATGGGCTACACCTCCACCAAAATTCAAACAGGTCTAAAGAGGCTTAGACTCAGGAGCACTAGAATAAATTATTGTAGCACCATGTGGTATCCTCTGTGATAGGCATGAAAACGCCACACCCTAAATAAGGTGCAGAGCAGAAGTCAAAGTTCAGGCACAGTAAGTGCTTGCTGCAGGATGCAATGGGTAGGTGTTTCCATTTACCTGCACAAAATCTAGCTATTAAGGTAAACTATCAATTTAGAATATAGTATTTCAGCTGGAAGGGACCTACAACAATCATCTAGTCCAACAGCCTGACCACTTCAGGAGTGTCTAAATTTTAGTCTAAAAGGAGACTACTGACATAAAATTAATCTCAAACTTGACAGCAGGACCACATAGCAGAAAACTAATGCCACCCTACAACTTATGGAGAACTGACAGGCAAGTGCATGCCAGAGGTGAAGCAGCATCACGCATGACAAAAGCAGACAAACAAAAAGAAGGTTAAGAAATAACAAGTGAAGTTTCTATAACACATTTTAATGAAGCCAGGATTGTGTAAGACCTATACTATCAAGGAAGCAATCACAGTAGTGGTAGCACACACAAGAAACCTAGTAGCTCTTGTGGAGGAGATTGGGAAGGTTATAAAGCTGAAAAAATAAGAAATTAAGAATTTCAGGTAGGGTACAAAGTACAGATTTTTTTTTAAAGGTATCAGATCAATATCCCAGAGAACTCTCTCACAGCAAGAAAACCACCTTGAAGCAGATTTAAACAAATACAAGACCTGGCTAAAGACAGCTTCAGAAGAACCTTATAGTTACTGCATGCTTATGTGTGGTATCCTTGCCAGACAGGAAAAGGCTAAAAAAAATGACCACAACTTTTTCCTTTAGAAATAGGAACTTAAAAAAAAAAGAAAAAGAGGAAGTTGAATGAAAGGAAATTATACAGAGCTAAAAAAGTAAAACATTAGCAGGCAGCACAGGGCCTGTTTAAGCATGGCAGGTAGCAGTACTTGCTGCTGTCCTGGCTGTCACTACAGCAGCGATGGGTCCTGGTGGCCTGTGAATGTCACCCTGCTGCTACCATGGACATAGCTGGGAGCTTCTATTCGGAATCTGCCACTGAGACAAACTGGGAGGATGGCTCTGTTTCATTTCTTAATCTTTCTCTTGGTATCCACCAGTCAGAATTAAGTATTAGAGTAGGCGCACATTTGATTTGACACATTACAGCATTTTTTTAATGCTCTGAATAAAACATAGTATCATATGATCCTAAACTTTATCTGCTCATCTGCCTCTCCAGTTAAGAATATACCTGTAGCTCCACATACAGCAGATAATTTTTTATCCTTTCCAGGCAGTGTAATACATTCTCATTCACGTTACTGCTTTGTCTCAAATGCCACAATTGTAGTTATGATCACTAACTGTTCACTGTTTTATAACCAAGTTATTTAAGGGCTACCCAGCTCCTATGTGTCTGAGCAAATCTCAGTCAGTTTTACCCTCTTGCTTTTACACTGTGAACCCAGAGAAATCTCAAGCAGCTGCTCTCCATATGGAAATAACTCTAGGTTTTTCTTTCCATGTGCGTATATGCACTAGAACACTGTGCCTGCTGTTCCATCTCTTTCCAAGGTAATTGTTTTTATTATTTTAATGAACAAGCGGTCCTTAGCAATAAGGGAGGCACCCTGGCCAAATTCCAACTCCAGCAACATTTCCTCTAAGTCTTAGTTATGCCATATCTTCATCCACCATGCTGACACTGTTGGCTGGTCAAATACAGGGTGTACTCAGCACTGACACAAATAATCTGTAGATTCATATACTCATCTTTCTCCCTAGTTATAAATACACCTACTGTACCATGTGTGATAAATTCTAATTTTTACACCACTAAAAAAATAGACCTAAAAATGTTTATAACATTTTGAGATCTTTTCCAGGCAGCATAAAACAAACTCATATTATTCCACTGTCCCAAACAGCACAGTGAGCATTATTAATATTCAGCTAATTTACTGTGTTCAACTAATAAGCCATCACCTCAGCATACAAGTAGCCTAATTATGTACTTATATATTTAGATACCATCAAACCCCTGTAAATTACAAGTACTACTGGATTAGTGGGATTGATAGAAATAAAAACTTTAAGAAATCAGAAAAAAAAGTGATAAAACAGCAAAAGTAGATTCTAGGCCTTTTCTTCTTTTAGAGAAAGGCAAGTAACCACTTTGGACACAAGTCTATGGTGCACTTAAGATTTTAAAAGTTTCCCTCTAGTTTTAGCTGTACGTGCATAAACTGCTATTCAGCTGCTTTTTTTCCATCACGTGTTTGGAAAGTTAACAAATGGAATACGGGAAAGGACAGATTTTTATGATGTACATGATTATAAGATACGGATAGAAAGATTCCTACTACTATTGCTTTGGGGTTTTTTAAGTTTGGTATAAGCCATGCTTATTCATCAACGCAAGACTTCAATTTTTGGTACAATGAAGTGTGACCAGAACAGTTTCACACCCAACCTTAAAGACAAAGGTTAGCTGTACTGTTTTTATTGTACTTGAGGCAATAGTTAACATAAGTAAGAAGAGCTATTTATATATTGAGATTTAATGTATCACAAATGTTGCATTAAGCTTAACAGTTTTCCACCTCTTATTTCTTTTATTCCAATCATGTTTCTTTTAATCTTATTCTGTAAATCATTCATCTGCTTTACTACCATTTATTGCCCCCATCAGAGCAATGCTGTCTTTATAGAAACTTGCTGCTGACACTGGCTGCAGCTCACACTGGCCCATCTAGGAGCAGGGAAGTTGCTCAATACTAAATGAAGTATTCCTCTTTTCTCTGTTTACAGATATATTAAAAAAAATTCTGAGAAAATACTAGAGTTGCGGTCAAATTCACATTCTAATTCTGGAAAACTGGAAACCATTTCAGTAAAGCCACAGAGTTAACAAGGTGACTGGGTGAGACACTCGACTGTGGACACAGTAGAAGAGGGGCAGCGGGTGGATCAGCATCACAAAACCCCACTGGAGTCAGGCCTTGTCTGACTGAAATACTGGTGACAGTTCCTGGCACAAGCACAACTTCTTCCACATTTTTACTGTCTCTTTCAACTCAGTACATAGCTCAACATACATTACTCGGAGATCAGCAGGCTGCTAACCTGCACACAAATAAGCGACCAATACTTTCCTGCTTTAGCTCACTAAAATGCAGTGCAGTCTTCACCAAGAAACTCCTGGTTTTGAATAGCTTCCTCCTAACTTTTACTCTTCACTGTTTCCTTCTTCATTAAGATTTTTTTTTACCTCCCTCAAGAAAAAGTATACCTTATAGCATTTTACTGAGTATTGAACTTACAGATCTAAAATTGGAATCAACACTTACATTCTCATTATTTATAAGTCTAAGTTTGTGGAACAGCTAGTCACAGTTACTCAGAATGACAAAATAAGGAGATGAAATACAGCGAATGAGGCAGTTGCACTACCAAAGTTACTTTCTCACGTCTATCAAAGCCACTCTTGGGAAAGGCTAGATAAGAAAAAAAATCAAATCTAAAATTTTACAAAGTAAGATAGGAAATATTAGCAGCAAGCAGAGTGTGGGCTTCTTTTTTACACAAGAAAAAAAAAAAGAACAACTGGGAAAGTGAGACTACATAGCACTGAACACCTTCAAAGGAACAGGAAAATTCTTACAAAAGTGGAAGAGTGCCTATTGCAGCATTTCTAGCTAAGAAATAGGCTAGATATTGCATGCAGGTTGGACTGGGGAGAAACAATCATCCTTTCCAAATATCAGAACTCCCCACACTTACTAAAATGAGAACACTAAGTAGGACACAAACCAAGTTTCTCGATCTGATTTTTGCCTTGATGGAAGTGGCAGCATTCTAAACAAAATCAATACTTTTAAAAGATCTCTATTTTCAACTCATTAGTTAAGTTTAACCACAACCCCAATGTCTGCTGCAGTTTGGCTTTAAGGAACAGTAGCATTTTTCAAAAGCAATGCCCACTTTAATCCTTGCATTGTGCCTTCCCTTAAAGCCTACCTTCTTCTCACTGCCAGTTGCCAGCATTGTGCATCAGTATTCCACTGGGTAACCAGAACAGCCATTAATGCTAATAAACCCAGACAGGAATACACGTTTGTTCTTAAGAGACAGTAACTGCATGACAAGTAATGGGATGAGACATACAGCATTACTAAGTCCTGGCTTTAAAATGCAAAATACAGAAATACGTACTCTACAGCCAAAGTGAATTAATTCACAGGAGCAGTGAAGTATCACAATGTCTTATCAGAATGCAAGTGCTTCTTATAGATGCATTACGGTGAATAGTACATTATGTGAGAACACCCAAGTACACACTGCTTACTAGAAGACTGCATCATGACCCCGATGCAATCCCCACTGCTGTTTTCTCTGAACATCAACTGCATACCTTGTGGCTGTCAGGACAACATTTATTTCAAGGTATTCAGATTAGGCTTCAGTCTCCAGGAATCTCTGTAATAACCAAGCTTAAACAATAGCTCAATATTACAGTTGCTTTTTTGAGGAGAGGGATTCTTAAGCGCTATTACCTGGTCCAGTACAAACCCCAGCATATTAATTCTAGTGAAAAACAAATCATAACATGAAAATTCATAAGGAACAGTCTGCATGATGATTCTTACAAAGACCATTTCCAAAGAGAATCAAAAAAAGACCAGCTTGCAGATATTCAGAGAAAACAGCCCATCACATTCAAACCAGCCTTGGAGAAACCCTTTCAATCCCTGCAGTTGCTTCTACCCAGTCTGGTTAAGCCTCAATGTCCTCCTTTCCAGGCTTCTTACCCCCTTATCGAGAGCTAACACACTTCTAAGATTTTTACTTATTAAATTTTGTATATTATCAGAGCTAGGTAACATTTTCAAACTGAAAAGAAAGCAAATAAAATGTGTGGCTAAGCTATTCTGTTCTGAATTTAAAACTAGACTATAAACCACCCAGTTCAACTTTGATCACTGAATTAAAACAAAACAAACAAACCAAAAAACCCCACCCAAAATCCACCCATATGCATTATAATAAGAGATAAGGTAACAATTAATCAACGCTTGCACAGTTTACAAGGGCAGCAATCTAATCTATAGACAATCATCTGTCTTCAGTTCATTAAATCCACAATAACCTCTATATAAAGCTAATGCTGGTTCTCAAGTGTTTCCATTCTGAGCAAGGCAAAGTCAAAATTTAAGATACTTACTTATCTACATTATTTTCCACTCATGTAATGGTCTCTGTCTTCCAAAAACAGTAACAACTGGTGGTTTAAAAAATAAGGAAATTGTTCTAGCAGTAGAGGGATAAGGTAGCAGAAGCAAGGAGTAAGGAGGAGGAAAGAATTCTTTTTTAAAAAGCAACCATAGAGAGAGAAGCAAGATGAAAATAAAACTCCCGAGATAGAACATAGTTGGTATGCGTTGAATCAAAAAATAAATGTTGCAATTTGCATAAGATCTGACAGACGTACTCTGCCTAGTGGAAAACTACACACTTTGCAGGGATGATTCAACTACTACCTGACATTAATGTAGAATTCCTAAAGGGTATCTTTATACAGTGTCCAGAAGCTAGATCCTACAAGCTTAAGACAAATCAAAAGATAACAGTATGAAAGCAAAAAGGAAGGCTGCATGAGCAAGCATTTCTTCTATCTTTTCTTCTGTAAAACTCCTCCTTTCCACGGCACTTGAGATACACTTAAAATTCGCAATACACCTTGCATAAGCAAAGTTAACCTCCAGAAGAAAGTTGGGGTTCTCAAGCCCAGTTTATAAATTAAAAGTTTTCACATACTTAACTTGCTACACAATATGACAATCATATACTCAATAAGCTCACCTACCACAGGAAGGAGAGAAGGTTGTGATCCCTGTCCAAACAAATCTTCAGTTCAAGCATATCAAAGTGGTTATTCAATTGGTTATTAAGTTACATTCCTGCAAACCCAACATTTGACGTCTCAGTGCCAGCCAATGCTAAATCAAATACCACACTAGCAAGAATCTGTTAACAGGGAAAGGAAAAAATAAATAAGTCACACAAATCTTATAAGTAAATATTGCCTGCTGTGTTACTATCAGTTGTCTTGGAATAGTTTGCAAGGAACAACCCTCAAAAACCTACACGGCCAGTACATGACTCAGGAAACTCCTGACTTTAGGATCAAATTCTGCAGGTTTTAAAGTGCTAAGTAATACAATGACCCCATAAAATCTAAAGGACCTGGCAGTTAAATGCAAGAATAGAAGGAACTCATTTTTGTATTTCTTTACTAAAGCCAATTCCAGTGACTCCCTGACATGCCAAACAAGATCCTTTACCTGACTAAAGTCATAGTCATGTTTAGTCCAAAGGTGCTGTCTCTCTAGAAATAAATCAGTTCCCTACTTAATTATAGCCTTGCACTGAATTCCCTTTTCGCTTCATTGCTTCTTTTCTCACTTCTAAACACATCCTGGCCTGATGTACACTTAATATGCCTGGCAGTTATCTTCATCCATAACAGCTAAAAGTATCTTCACCAAGGTTTTTACATGCACACGCTTTCTTCACTGGATGATCATACTGCCTTACTTTACCAGACATGGAATATTTTTTCTATGAATACAGGAAGAGAAGCCCATTATGTATGCTATAAGACTGTATAAACAGGATGCTGGATTTTCACACAATCACCAATTTAAACAGAGCTAATGCTTTTTAAAATGCTGTGCTAGAAAGATATGTTGCTATAGCTTTGCACCAGAAACGCTATAGTGTTTAATAATGTATAAATTGCCAAATGTAAGCTCTCATTCTGCCTGTTCCATATTAGAATTAGTTAGGGGATTAGCTAGCATTTTAGCAGTAAATATTACTTCCCTTTAGGAAATCTCAGTTTAAACATGGATTTATGGCAACCACTTGCTGACTTTCAGATACACACATTTTTTCAGTGTTATTGGTGTCTCAATTTAAATAATTTTTAAGAGGCTACAGATTTTTGTAATTTAAAAGAAATTCAACTAGGCTTCTCTGCCACAGCTTCACATGTTCAAGTTTCTACCTGTTCTTTTCAGAACAAGAAAAATAGAAAGCTGACATCCTAAACAACTTGCAGGCTGCATTTTCACTGTAACAAAAAAAGAAAATAAATTCATTCATTCAATTCAAATTTCATAATCTTAATAAAAATATTAAGAAAATATCTCACACTAGTTGAAGAAGCAACTGGAGAATATCTGTTATTATTCTGTTACTACAGAACATCAGGGCAAATCCCACAGTGGCTCTCTGAAATAGCCTTTGGAAAAGTACTTCTGTTTATAAGGAAAATATAAAAGGTTGCGATTGGCTTAACATCCAGCCTAATGACAACTTACTACAGAACATTCAGTTTGAAAAACAGACTCACATCCAAAGCTTTAGGGGCAAACCTCCTGTGTTCCAGTTTTACAGCAAAAAGCTGTTAAAGGAAACAACCTAAGTTACATTTCTCCCTCATGGACTTATCCTTCATGAAGTAGAAATAACAGAAAAATAAAGTATCTATGAAACAACACATTGCTTTACTAAACAAATTCTAATGACTGTCTGAAATACTTTCCAGGATCCTTCCACCTGCCTAAAATCAATCCTTTTTCACCATTAACATTTACATATAGTTCCCTATATGTCCATTAACATTTACACACAGTTATGTTTATGCAACCTCACAGAACATGAGTTAAAATTAGTTTTACATCTTCCTTTGGTCATAATTAAAAAAAAAATAAAAATCAACGTGGCTTTGTGTAACCACCTATATTACTAAAAATGGAAGTTTTAGAAGAAACTGTCACATACTTCAAGCTGTCTGGGGAGACTCACAGTATCTAAGATTATTTCCTTCCTTTGACAGTTTGTGCAATAGGGGTGCTGCCCTATAGGCAATTTCTGATTAATACATTTCTGCGGAAATTCTCAGGTTTTTGAAGCAGTTAAACTAACCTACATATGCCCTTCCCTCCAGAATAGTGTTTCATTTTCCAGCTTTATTTTGAGCTAAATGATTCCCTTGAGTACACCTCCTGGACAACTGTATTCATTTCAATTAACAACTACCTATTTGCTAAAATTATCAGAATATACATGAGGGAGTAACTAATAATGAAAGCATAGCTTCCAGTTATAACCCTGCTTCCACTGCAGGATTTTTCAAGTAGAAAATAAAGAAAGAATTAAGACTTATTTACTACATGTAGAAAGGCAGTAAAAAAAAAAGGCTATGCACTGCAAAAATGCAGTACATAATACATTTAATACTGCGGCATCCCCATGATCCATGTTACTCACTCAGAGCAGCTAGTCATCAATTTACAAGCCAAATCTATCCATGATCTAAGCACTGTGTACGATTCATATCACTTGTTTTTCTTTGTTCTGCTTTTTATGCTAATTAATTTCTCAGTTTTATGCAGCAAGACAGTGCAAATACTGGATAACTAACCCCAATAGGAAATCTGTCCACATAGGAAGCTATACCCAAGCACCATATATGCTGCCAGAACAATGTGTGTCTTGAGGAAAAAAAAGTCACTGTTCCACCACAAGGTTATGCATTAGAGAGTCAAATACTGTCAGATAAGAAGTGAAACATTTGGGACAGAGTGGAACACCACTCAGGCTTCTTAAGAGCTGTGCGGTTCCCACAGCAATCAGTTATTTCAACGTGATGCATAATCTGCACTGGCAAGTCTCTTGAACTCCAAAAGACAGGAAACCCACATAGCATCCTTTGAATAAGGAACTCAGTTGTTCAACGATAGCTGTCCTCCAAGAGCCACCAGAGGAATAATGCCATACTAACAGAAATGAAAGACAACATCTATTAATAGAAAAAAATCCAACTATGGCAAACGGCATGAAGATTCTGAAGCTCTCAAATGTGGTGAGTAGCTGGGAATCGTGCCTACTGGACTCTGAAGTCCAGTCAAAACCTGCGTGAACTAGAACTTTGTCTAAGAAGCTTCAGATGTCCAGCTCAGCACATGACATGGATTTCTCACCCATAATATTGACCCTATAGCAGATATGAACGACAACGACAATAGCAGATGTGCTAACCACAATCTCAATAAAAGCATGAAGATGAGGCAATGCCACTCCCGTACTGCATCCTTTTCAGCCTCACATCACTTGTCCTCTACCAGCTGTTCAGAAGAAAATCCTGGCCCCTTGTTCCTACTGCACAGCCGAAAGATGGTCATCTGCCTCTCCAGAACCAAAGAACGAACTGCTCTCACCAATCCACGTAGAAGCCGTTCTTCCTGTGGTCACAAAGAGTACAAAACAGCTGTGTGTTTTTAGATGAAAACCAAAAAGCAGATGTTACCCACATAAGGCAGTGAGATTGGCAAGACAGACAAACACAGCAAGATGCAAAATCGTTCAAGAAGACACCCCTGTACTCTGACCTTAGAAAAACAAACAAAACAGCTACAACTTCCTTCAGTTGCAGTCTTGTAAATGTAAAAAAAGTTTGTTTAAAATTGACAAGTTCAGTATTATACCTAAATAAGAGATTAAAGTAGTACATACATTCTTTAAAGCAATATGGTTTTAACTAAGTTAACTTCCCCTTAGAGACTGATGCTTTCCAACCCATGACTTTAGACACCGAAACTCATAGCTAAGAACATACACTTAAAACTAATATATTTCAATAATGTTCAAATCCTGCTCTCCAACAGATATACACATAAAGAGTATAGCCCTTCCTTCAAAGAGAAAAGAACCTAACTTGTATGGATATGCTTATGAATACTTAACAACCGTGTTGGGATTTCTGCAAATCACAGCAAATTAAAAATTGAACAAGACAACTGATCCATACAGCACTTACAACTTTCAGTCTACTAATATAGGTGCCCTTGGCACATTCATAACACTAGGAAATTAAATTCTTTTTACTGGACTAAGAGCTTAGAAATAAAATAAATTTTAAAGGATAACTGTGAGAAGCATCACAGCAAGATTTCCTTCAAAATTACTGATGCTTCCTTCTAGAAATCTGATGAATGAAACATGCATCTTTATTTGCTTTTATTCCTAGTGACACACCCAGCTCATGAGGCAACATCATTCATAGTTTCAGTCCTCTTATAATAGCTAGATATTTTCCCCCATCCAAGTAAACAGCTACATCAGCTTGCTACTTTTTACAGCTGATAATTCAACTCTTCTAGGATTTTCTTTCAAGACACTTTCATTAGAGCAGTATCGTCTGTAAATCTTCCCAGAAATCGATTACCACCAATAAAATTATATTTTAAAGAAATTACATGTTCGTAGGAGGATAGATAGGAGGAAAAAATAGGTCAACCAAACCAGGTCATCCATTTATACTTCTATTTATCTGGTACCTTTTGGGAAACTTACTTCTCTCCTTCATCTTTTTAGCTGTGTAAGTTTTTTTTTTCATTCTAAAGCTGATGACAAAGGAGTAGCTGCAACAAGGCCCTCGGAGACACAAGCTATAACTTTCCTACACAAACCTCACAGTGACTGAAACATCCTAACATCAGTATTCAAAAGTACTTAGAAACAACAGTTCCCAGCCCAGAATGATGGTACCGAAGTCCAATGGACTTCACCTCTCCTCTTACAACTCTTCCCTTACCTCGCTGTTGCATTCTCAGCTTCCCTGGTAAAGCTACTGGGTTTGTACTTGCACTGTCTCAGTAGTATTGGGTCTGAACACAATTTTGTTTCTCAAAGGTATAGAAACACTTGAGACACCACTCTAACAACACAGCCACTCTCTGGGGCTCCAGGTCCAGATCAAAAACACCACAGCTGCACCAGAGTGCTCTCCTTCCGTGGACTGACTGTTCAAATTTGAACAAATAATTCACAAATTTATATTGGCAAGTTTTTTTGCAACATGAAGCAGGAAAATGAAGAACTTAATCTCTTTGCAACATTCACATGCTGGTTAACTGACACAGAAATGCATATCCATGCTTCATTTAGGACAAATACACACAGCTCAATTACCAGAGCCTGCACTGGCACAACTGCAGCAATTGTGGAGTCCAACAGCCCAAGGAAAACACCAGGATGCAAATACCAGGATGCAGCCACCACACTTCCTAACGACACAAAAAACTTCTGCTCTACTCAATTAATTTGTGCTTTACTCAGTCCCATATCTGACCTTTAACACTGATGCCTGTCCCTAAATGAAAGCTGTTTTATAAGACCAAGAAGAAAAACATCATCAAGCTTCTGATTTCAGTTGTACAAACGTGTACTCAAGGTACTACTACAGTTTTCTCTTTTCCTAACACTTAACATGTGCAATACTATTTTCTTTATGCCAAAGTTTCCTGTGTACTAAGCATATTACAGTACAACTGCAGTAGTATACAATACAAAATCCACACATTTTAAATAGTAACTGAAGAAAATCAAACAAGTGTTCTGTTTATTACAAATGAATGGCTTTAAAATTAATTTTAAAAGCCTCAGACTTTTGTAGCACTTACTATTAACTAATGTAAACACATTAGCTAAGCAGATATTCAGATTAACCTTTCCCTGCTTGCAGAGCTCATAACTTTTATTTAGCTGTAATAATATCAAGGAGAAACATTCTAAACCTATTGCAGTTTTAAGGTAAAATATGTACACTCCAAAACAAGAAATTCTTACTACAGCAATCAGTCACACATGCAGAGTAGTATACAGACGTACATCCAGACATATACATTGTATCTCTGCACATACATAGACCCACAGAACAGGAGATTTGGGTCTAGGGTTGATGAACTATTGTCACATGAGAAATAGCTACATACATGTGTTTAGATATCTAGATATATATATCTTGCTGTATATAGTTACACACATACAGATAAATGCATTGTAGGACTGAGATGAGAATAAAAGCAAAGTATGTATTTGATGTGCTATTTAACTTACAGTATGCTGTGAGGGGCAAGGTGAAGATTACCCTTTACTCCTCTTGAACAGTTCTGTAATATTCAGCAAAATCAGGACACAATCCTTGACTCCGTAAGAACAGTAGGTTTACACACTGCTGTCTTTAGAGACTGAGCAAACAGAACTTATTACCATGCTAGCTATTTGACACAACCCAGAGCATTGCCTAACTGACTTATTTTACTTTCATTTACCCAAAAAAATTACTGCAATTTTAGGCAGAGTTTGCAAGTTCTTGTACCCCAGGGTCACTATAGCAGCTTTGTCACTGCATTCAACTGCTCTTATGAAAATTCAGAATGGCATCTTTGAAATGACAGGAACTGCACTCATTTCCTCAGGACAAAAAAGAGCTGAATATTTGACCTGAATGGCTCACAGAAAATTGTATTTTTGTATAACACTTAAAGAACAGTATTTCACAAAATTTCAGAAGCCTCTCAAGTTAAGTGTTACTGAAATTACTGTTCAGTCATATTGCTCCAACCAGATGTAGTCTGTGTAAATGAAGCTTTCAGAATGGCCTGGATGACTGTCACTGCTCACAACAAAGTAATCCCTTGGTGTATCCACCCCCCATCAAATTAACAGCATCTAGCTGAAATACAGTTAATGGAAAAAAAACTTCAAAAATACATTAACACTCAAATTAAAGCATAATATGGAAGATGAGTAGTAGCAAACCCATTTTTACTCTGAAATTATAGAAGGGCTCAAAGCATATCTAAAGTGACAGTTGAATATGACCTATTAACACATTGGTAAGCGCAGAGCTTCTGGTACAGATCAGCTGTACAACACACGGGTCATTTTCTCTAAGGCAATCACTCTTTCTATCACACTTAAGGGAAGAGAAGTGCTCAGAACTATTGATGCTCATTCAGAAGTCTCCAATTTACAAAAAAATCATGCAAATGTATATTTACAACAATTAAACTTTTATTTTGAAGTTGCAAGAAAGTTTACAAACTAGTTCATTCTACCAAAGCATTTTTCCTAGTTTGGTCTTGACATATAAAAATTAATTCTCTTGAAAAGCCAATGCGTATTTTATAACATATATAATAAAGCTTAAGTTGAGAGTTCATGTTACAAACTATTGCTACAAGCATGAAACTAGGTAAATAAATAACAGAAAACAATTTCCAAAAATGTCTATACATTTTTTTAAAAACTTAAAATAATAACGCAGAGCTGTAATACTCTTACCTTTCCTCACTAAGTTTCTAGATTATATGCTTGCCTTGTAAATTTGAAAATATTTGCACAGATAATCAAGAGGTGTATTAATGGTATTTGAATCAGAAAGGTTTAAGCAAATGCACACTAATGCACAGACAAGCTTCTAGGAAGGGTGTTTCCCGAGTGCTATGGCTGAATACAGTATTTGTGATATCTTTAATGCTATTTCAGCATGTACAGGAATTAGAACAAAATCAATGTCACAACTGCCATTAGTACATGGGCTTTCACTATGTATCTTAGTAGTCATAGTGCTTTAGAATAGTCTAGATTGTCAATTCATTTTAGTAGTCTCAAGCATTTTAGAAAAGATGCACTTTCTTGAAAATTTAAAAAAAAAAAGAAAAAAGAACGAAAACAAGGAAAGCAAGTTTTAGAACATCTGGCGTAGCACTGCATATGATCAGCTTAGCTTTTATCCTCAGAAGTCAAAGCACATTCCACTGCTCCTCCTCTTAAAATAGAATTTTCACAGAACAAAGAGGCAGATGTACTTAAAAATAAAAATTTTGAAAGTAAAACCATCAAGAGGTTAAAAACATAGAAAATATGTGTTTACCTGTTTCAAACCAATGACCCATTCAAAGCCCCTTTTCATACTTTAGAAAAGAGCACCTCAAGTTCTTGACTATCTCCAAGCCCAAGAGTTTCAGCTTAGGTGGACTGAACAGAATACAAATACACGATATTCAGTTGTCCGAGTTAGTTACCAGTGCCCTCTTGAATGAAAGATATAAAAAGACCCTAGACCAGATGTAGGTCCCTAGTAACATCTTGCAAAGGTGTAAAAAAATCAGCATTATTCAGACTGGTAATATAAGACAGGATCATTTTGACACCACTACCTTCAAACAAAAACGGAGGGTCCCCTAGACAATACCCATTGCAAAAACTACAAATGCTTTCACCCCTTCTGTGTTTCATGAGAACAGATTTGCCAGAGACATAACGCAAAAGATTAAGCAAGACTGTCATATACCACAACACATGTGAAACATAACATCTGGTTTTTTTAAAGGTAAAGCTTTACACCATTCAGATTTCAGCTCTGCTGTAGCAATGGCAATCTACAAGAGACAAACAGCAGAGAAAAAAAAAGTATCAGAATCCTTTGGTCATGACTATTGCATAAGAAAACATAAATGTGTTAGTGGTAGATAAATAAAAACCAGCAAAAGGTATTTATTGAGTTCTTTCTAAAAATCTAGGAAAACCTGTTTTCTTTACCTCCATATGGAGCTTTGACATCCAATCCTTTTTTGATTTAAGACATGTTCATTACAGAAAATCAGAGCCCAGACCAGACTGCTTGCATTCGTACAACATGAAACACCAAGAGGAAGCAATCTATACTCGCTTCCTTTTGCCCAAATAGCAATGTCAGCAGAAAACAAAGAAAAAGTACACTCTTGGATGTATTGTAACCATACTAGCAAAACCTTACCCTACATTATTTTAGGAAAAACCCCACTTGTCCCTATATCCACAGATACACGCTTATTGGCAAAACATGCAGACAAGCCTATGCTGTTGTCAAACAACACACTTCATTTAAACCTAATTGTGCATACCCATAGTACTGAAGTGATCTATAATAAGTTCTACTTACTTTCTAGCACAAACTAATTAATATTAAATACATTTGGTTTCCAGTAACAAACGTGGTTTCAGTGCCCAGATGATACAATTTATCTTGTAAGCAACGGAATAAAAAAAGTAAATTAACTTTCCACCTTCCCAGCGGCACATGTTTTCAGTCATGTCAACAGCACTATTAAATAGCAGTCTCAATCATCTACACTATGGACTTTTGCTAATATTCAGCCAGACTAATCAGTCTACCTGCACATAACTCTAGCTTCTCTACACTTTGGCACCCATCTATCAAGTACTTTTAGTTCATTCACTCAGGCCTAAATATAATTCTGTGAGCCTATTACTCAATACCTTCAAAAACAATGAAGACATGAAAATAAAGAATTGTTTTCAATTGCATTCACCCACTATTCCATTCCTATTTTTAGATTTGACTTGGAAATGAAGCGATGAGTAACAGCAATTCCTATTCCACAAATTTGCCACTACTTAGCAGCAACAGTACATCCGGCATTTAAATGAGAAAATACAACTTCCTCCCTCCCCCTAAAAAAAAAATCTCTACTAAATCTTAAAGAAAACAGAACACTGAAACCTTTTGCCCTCTTAATCTCTCATTTCTTCTCCTTTTACAATAATTTTGAAGAGCATCTCAGCAAGGCTGTTAAAAAAAAAAACACCACACCAAAACACCCACCCAAAAACTCAAATCACCCCAACATGTTCACAGTGAAAAAAGAATTAAATCAGTAATTATGATTCTTGTCACCATACTAATCTAGATCTGCTTTAGTACATGGAGGTTAATATTGAGACTAATGCGAATATTAAGGCCAAAGATCAGGCATCCCAGTTTCCTGGTTTTCCTATAATTAATTATGCAGAAATCAAATATGAAAGTCTGAAATAGAAAAAGTTAAGAGGACAAAATAAATTCTGAACGCAATTCTTTTCAAAGCATTTAA